>NW_016690286.1:2106004-2112456 GCF_001604755.1 Lepidothrix coronata | reverse complement strand
GTGCTAAAGCCCAAATCCTGCTTCTCCACTTTCAGCATCGAACAGACCAAGGGCTGGGATCATGCTACTTAACCTTTAATGCACTTCATGGAAACTCCACTTAAATAAAGCCACTTCCTCTATCTCCCCCATTATTGCTTATTAGCTTTAACTCAAGTAATTGTTTCTGAAAAAACATTCAGAAGTGTTTGTCACTTTTCCAGAATCAATTACTTTTTTTATCTTCAAATGTTATTCAAAGGGTTTCTCTCCCAGCTATCTCTCAATTCCTCATTCTGGCATTACCCAAACACTCTATTTATCCTAAGACAGCCTGTAGGGCAATTCCAGTCCAGTCTGCTGATTCTGTCTTGGAAGAGTCAACATTAGCACAGAACAGAAACATTTTGCCTTTCCCTAACACTTACCAAAGCTGCTTTTGTCGATGCATTTAAAGCTTTCAACTGAAGCAGACGATTTTTCCATTGTGCTGCTAACTGTTGGACAGCATCTATCTAAAAAGGGGGAAAGAAAAGCATGTTTTCATTACTGAAGACTTAAAAAACAAAAGAAGAGTGATCTGGCAACTGAACTGAAAAAAGATATCCAGAATTAAAAAAGAAACTTCATTAAGCCAAGATGACAGGATTTTTGCTTTCTTGAAACTTCAGGGTGAGGAGTTGACACCTTTGTTTTTAGCAAAGAATTCCTTTAAACTCTCTTACTACTGCCCTTAAACCAACCTTTGTACTTTACATAGGAATAATAGTAAAAGAAAAATTCTGGGGCTTTTTAAATTCAAGTTCTATCTCTTTCTGAATTAGATGCAAAAAGGAAACAAATGACATAAGATATGTAAGTTTTAAATATATGAGAATAAACTCTTCAATCTCTGTTTGATTTCTGGCCTGTCTACTTATGCGCTCACTCAGTAAGCTCAAATCCTAAGATTTGGCTTAGATTTTTCCATATCTTCAGAAAAAAACCCCCCACTTTCAAAACACTGTAATTCAGAACATTTTAATAGTATCATCCTGAAATATTCAGTTTTGATGACATTAACGTGTTCCATTAGATAACTGCACAGAACAGTGCAGCAGTAAATAGCATCTCTGTCTTGATAACTGTGATTTAGTATTAAACAAGAAACTGCCAAGTCTTCAAATAACCTTTTGGGAATTTTAAACTTGAATTTCCTACATTTATATTTAAGTTTAGCAACACATCTAATTCAATGCCTGCTCTAATTGAATTTTCCTTAAAACTGAAAAAAGTAAAACACCTAATGTCACAAATGCCTCTAAGAATGGAATGAATAATCTTTTTGTAGACAAATTCCTTAATTTTTCAAAAGAGTCTTACAACAAAAACATCAATAATTCTTTTGTGTCTACTCACATGTTGGAAGATCATGTTGCTTGGTATCTGCTCTTATACAACAGACCAGAAAATTCAGATTTTGACCCAGTTTAAGAATAGAAACATGGAAAAGACATGTTGTACTTAAACATTTTGTGAGAAAACTGTATCATACAGTTATCATCTATACACTGAGAGTTTTGTGAACTTGCATTTACTACTTTGGTGAGACCATAATTTATTTTTTTTAATAGCCAGGCATAGCATATTGTTTAATCATTTTGGTTTATTATTTTAATTGAAATTTAAAAAAAATTATGTATCTCTTGTCTCTGAAAATGCAATTCTGGTAAATCTAAACATATGAAACCAGACTGGTGACAACAGCAATTTCTTCTGGAACACAGAACCAAGAACAAGAAGAAAGAGTGAAAAGTAGCTTAAATTAGTTTATACTTGCCATCAACCTAATTTCCAATAGCCTAATTTTCTTCTTGGCACAACATTAAACTTTGCTAGCTTCCTTGATATTGACTGGACTATGAGGAAGGAGCAATACACATACATTGAGAGATATTTTATATAAAAACGTATGTGTTACTTCCAAAGGAATATATATATTTCTAAAAAAGAAGTATCTGCTATTTTCATCATTGGTTCCCTGCAATAAAGGCAAGAACAAGGGAAAATAAAGTTTCCCAGTCTTCTATTTAAAGCACTAGATAACCGGCTATATTAATCAAACTGACTAATAGCATATGAGATATTAAATTTTTGAGACAGCATTCCAGTAACTTCTACAGATAATACACAAGAGCAGGGACAAGATTAAGTCAAGGAGTGTCCAGCAGTATTTTTGCATTCTATTTGGTGCACGGCAATTGAAAAATATTTTGGCATTCTGATAATCTCCTCGAGTTGGAAGCTCAATGAGTCAAGAGTTGCCATTTGAAGAATAGTAACAAGTCCTGTCCTAAAGAGTGTCCACACCAGTATTGTTTAAATACTTACATAATTCCCAATCATATTCTTTGCTCTGCTGTCATAATACTCCAGACGCAGTTCTTCTGGTGAGACATCCGAAAAGCCTGCAAGGACAGGAGTACCTCAAAAACCTCCAAGAAAACACATTCATATTTACAATCACCCTCCCTAGTTATGAAGAAATGGGCCTTGGTACTTTGTCTGTCCTAAGTCAGTCACAGTCAGAGACACAAAAAAGATCCATTACAGAACTTCAGAGGTGTGAACGTCCAAAATTAATTTGCATTAATCTCATATTCCTTTCTGTTGTATCACATGGCAAATCATCACCTTGCAAATGGTTCCACAGAGGTACAACAGTGTAGGCAAGGCACAGAAACATCCTAAATAGCAGCAATATGCAACAATACTAAAAACATTACCTACCTGAGACATTCAGCTTTTCTTTCATTGGTGAGTAAGATGAAAATATCCATTGTCCAGAAGATTCCCAAATTTCCATGTCTTTCACTACACATTCTCTACAAAACAAAGCAAAACCACAGATGAAGGTGAAATTACATGGTCAAAACAAAACCACCAGAAACAATTGCCTGGTTTCTGTCCAAAGTCAAAATCAATACCTGCTACCATGAAAACAAAGTGTTTCCCTAAACAGTTAAAATCTTAAAAAAATTAATGGAAAGTGGTTCCAAAACCTTTTTTCTTTGGGAAATCACATTGCTTGTTGCTTCTTAGCACATGCCCTGTAATCACCTTGAATCTGCTGGTCACTCTCAACTGACTGTAACACGTCTGTGTGAAACCAGGTTTCAATAGTTATGCTGTTGGTAGAAGAATTTGTTGTCTTGTCTGTAAAACCAAGTCAAATAATTCATTTTCCCAAAGGCACTCTGACCCTTTATTTTCAAGTACTGAAATATTTGTTTTATTCCTTTATCCTCCTGCTCACAACTTAAATACCATACCATCTTACTAGTATCACAGCTGTTTAGCTGCCCAGCTCAGGTCCCAGACACAGATTGCTTCCTTCCCATGCCAGCATCATTCCAGAGAACCAAATGAAGTCGTGTTCTCTATTGTTCTTTCTACATGTCCCAGCTTCCTCCTCATGATACTGTTCTCTGCACTATCTCTAGGAAGTTAGTAAGCTTTTAAGCTGCTCATTCTAAATGCTTTCAGTAAGACAGGAGTATAACTTACAGAAGTCTCTCCTCTTCATCTTTAGAGCCATCAGCAACACTCTGACTGTTCGCTAATGCCGAGAACCTGTTCTGCGAGAAGTCTGCATTTCTGCTGCTGCCGCCTGATGATCCGAAGTCAGAGGAGCCAAAGAATCCTCTTCCATGATCTCTGCTGCCACCCCATGTATCAGACTTGAAGGTAGATGGCTGGATAACACTGCTGTATCTCTGGTTAGAGGAACCCCATCCTCCTCCTCTTCCACTAGTAACTTCCAAATAAAAAAACAAAGAAAGCAAGCAACAGAAATTTTTAACCATTAAGATATGAAACAAAGAGCACCAACAAAAACTGTAAGTATAACCAGTCTTATGGTGGCAATAAGAAGTTTAAAATGAAAATGTAGTTTTTTCCTAATGAATTAACCTCGTTATTTTGTGAGCTTTACCTAGTGAGTTACGCATGGTAGTTCAGGAGTCAGAGGTAAATGGGAACTCCTTCTCCTCATGTGGAACCACGGCATAGTTTGGGTTGGAAGGCACCTTTAAAAATCATCTAGTCTGACCTCTCCCATACCATAATGAGCAGAGACACCTTCAACTAGATCACCGTGCCAATAATACGTGGCATCCCAGAAAGAGACTGTTTCAGTTTTGTTGAGGTCATTTCATGAAGAAACTACCCTAGCAGAAAAAAAATTAACTCACCATGTGTTTACATTAGGAGCTCCTGCCTCCTGCTCTGCTGCAGCACAGAGAGCTCCAGAGTTCCGTTCTGAGACCTTAAACACATCTGTGCGTGTGTGTTACAAACTCCGACCCTCCTTCAGCAGGAATAAGGACAAGAAACTGCATCCGTGTTCCTGCCATCACTACAGCTCTCAACTCCCCGTTGCATCACTTGCCTTTCCAAAGCTCCCAGACACACAGAGCCAATGAGAATGGAAACAGCCTTCACTGGCCACAACATAAGGCTACTGGAAACTTGCTCACTACTCTTGGCAGGGAAGTTTCCTGAGCTGCTTTCCCGTGGCATTGTGGCACATCCCACGGTCACAGAATCACAGTATCAAGTAGGGTGGAAAAGACCTCTGAGGTCATCGAGTCCAACCTATGACCAACACCACCATGTCAACCAGACCATGGCACTAAGTGCCACGGCCAGTCTCTCCTTAAAAACCTCCAAGGACGGTGACTCCACCACCTCCCAGGGCAGCCCATTACAATGTCTAATCACCCTTTCTGTGAAGAAATTCTTCCTAATGCTCAACCTACACAGTCCCTGGCACAGCTTAAGACTGTGCCCTCTTGTCCTGTTGCTGATCGCCTGAAGAAGAGACTGACTCCCACCTGGCTACAACATCCTTTCAAGTAGTTGTAGAGAGTGATAAGGTCTCTCCTGGGCGTCCTTCTCTCCAGGCTAAACACCCCCAGCTCCCTCAGTCTCTCCTCACAGGACTTGTGCTCCAGACTCTTCGCCAGAGCCCAACCCCGTGCGTGCCAAACCAGAGGCTGCTGCCGAGACTCCCGGGCCCGGCCCGCCCGGCTCCGGAGCTCCTGCCGGCCGGGGGCCGCCTCCAGCCGGCCCGGCCCGGCCCGGCCCGGCCCGGCCCGCTGCGCTCGGAGTACCTTGTGAGGGCGGTGCGGGGCCCCCGGGGCGGCCGGCGCCGCGGGGGTGCTCGTTCCAGCAGCGGTCC
Source organism: Lepidothrix coronata (assembly GCF_001604755.1). Taxonomy (NCBI): domain Eukaryota; kingdom Metazoa; phylum Chordata; class Aves; order Passeriformes; family Pipridae; genus Lepidothrix; species Lepidothrix coronata. Next base: position 2,107,256 of record NW_016690286.1, on the reverse strand, counting down.
CCGAAGCGGCAGTACCCCCGCAGGAAGAACTGGCACACGCCCATGGCCGCCCCGCCGTCGCCGCCGCTCTGACGTGCCAGGCGCGCGCCGGGAGGAGCGAGCGCCGGCACGAGCGCCGCCGTTGTGCCCGCGCGCGCGCTGCCCCCCGGGGGCGCGCGCTGGGAGCGGGGGCTGCGGCCGGAGCGGGGATGAGGGCACGGATCCGGTCGGACCGGGGGATAACACACCGACAGGCTGCTGACAGAGCCAAATTAGGATTTGACTGGAGCTTTGTGCAAACCCATGGTCCTTGGCACAGTAAAATACCCTCCCGTCGGCTGTAATCGCACCTTACTCACATAAGCCCCTTTCCCACAGAGCCCGCGTGGTAAAATATTTGTGTGCTGTATCTTTACAGGGAGACCAAGGAATGTATTCCCTAGCCCATGGCTAGGGAATCATAGAATCATCAAGATTGGAAGAGACCTTTGGGATCATCCAGTCCAACCTTCAGCCCAGCACTACCTCTGTAACCCCTAAATTATTGTTCCATTTCCAAATGATGTATGTTTACCAGTGGAGTCGTGTAACTATTGAAGGTCTGGGCCTTAGGGTAGAGGACTTGGGTAACTTGAATGTTACTAAATCTAACAACAGGAACATGCTAATCCGCAATTCTTCCCTGTAGCTCTCTAGGAGGCATCCTGAAAAAGCGGAATAAGTTTAGAGGAGATCACATGACTAAAGATAAAATGAAAAGATATTGTAATCATTGGTGGCCACTTGATAAATTGGAGGATGGGGAAAACATGTAATTCCATTTTAATATTATCTTACAGTTGATGACTTGCTAAATGGGATAATCAGGTTTTATGTGCAAATGTTAGTTTCCCCCATTCCACCCCTACATTGGGGCAGAGATGGATAAAGAAGATACAGATCAAAATACAGAGTATGTGGGAAGTGAGGATTTTAGTCCTGAGATATACCCAGCCAGTGATACAGGCACCTTTAGGACAAACAGTGAGGGCAGAGAGTCTGCTTTTTTTTTTTTTTTGGTACACTTTTACTACTTTGGATTTGTTGAACTGGAAATGATCTGTTGGTTCATACTGAGTCAGCTTTTGGAAACTGTTATGCCGACTCATAACCCTCATTGGGGGGGAAATGCAGGCTATATTGAACATCTTTTTACTGTGAAACAAAAGAGAATAGTATTAGAGAAGGCAAAAGGATATGCAGGGTTGTGGGGTCTGAAACTGCCCCTCCTTTT
>NW_016690286.1:1919561-2105941 GCF_001604755.1 Lepidothrix coronata | reverse complement strand
GAGAGAGGAAACAAAAAGTAACAAAATGGAAGCCTTTGATTTGATTCAAAACATGTTACTTCTGAATAAACTTAAAAGGTCATAAGCATTTAAAAGTTCTAATGGGGGTGGCTTAAGAGGAATCTTTCCAATGGTGAACTCCTTTGCTTCAAACTGTTGCCACTCTTCAGCTGATAATTCGCTCTTGGGTGTAAATAACTTCTCTGAGGCGGTGGTGCTGGTGACTGCAGCAGACGCTGAGGTGACGTGATGTCCAGAGGCACTGGCAGTCTGTCCAAACAAAGCACCACTTGAAGGTGAGGCAGAAGTGGCTGTGGCTGCATTAAAGGCTCCGAAGGCTGGGAGCGGAGTGGTGGTGCTGGAAGAGTTCACAGCAGCAGCACTGCCAAAGCCCGAAAACCCAGAAGTCCCAAAGCCACCAGCTGTTGCAGCTGTTTTAAAGGAGAAGGAGGCTGCAGATGGAGCTGCTGGGCTGCCAAACCCAGCAGGCTGGGGTGCACTGGGAGAGGATGTCACCCCAAACGCAGGAGCACTACCGGCAGCAGAAGAGACCCCAGCAGCAGGGCTGGTTCCAGACGATGAGGAACTGATAAGGCTGGAACTGGCTTTAAAGGAGAAACTGCTGGCACTGGTACTGCTGCTGCTCACAGGAAAGCCTGCAAGTACAGAATTGATAAAAAATATTACAATGGGTACCCCAGTAATATTAATATTAAACCACTGCTGCATTTCAAAAAATGCAGCAGCAGAGAAACTCCAGAAAACATTTGTATCTGCTGGTTCTTAGGGCAGGAACTTACTTGAGAGCCCAAAGCTTGATGTTTGCTGTCCTCCCAGTCCAAAGGCAGACGATGGTTGGGTGTCCGTGTTCTTGAAAGCAGAGAGCTGAAAAAATTCCAAAGATGTAAGTGAACACTAGATTCCAAAACAGGGAACTGTCTTTCAGTAAATACTTGAAGCAAAAATAGAGCTGCCCAGTCTGACATGGATCACTGTCATCACAATCACATGCTCTTGCAGTTATGAACAAAATGCTTTCAGTCTCTACACACTCTTTTCTGGAAAAGCACTCCAGAAATGCGAATCTGTTAAAATCTATAGATTTCTTCCTGTCAGTCAATGACTTGATCACCTCTTGCTGCTCTCGTTCTCATCTCTTATTGTTTCATCTTGTGCTTTGTGACTCTATCTAGGGCACTGCTTTGACTCACTCTCTTCTCTCTCCTTAGCGCATCCAGTTTGCTGCCCTAAGCTCTGGCCCCTTTCATGTGGTTTGCAATGAAAATATGTCAAAGCTGGGATCCAGCTGCTGCCTTGCTAACATGGAATTGTCCTGATTGGCTCTTTTCCTCAGTGAACTAAAGGGGTCTATAATACCTGCCTGCAATTCACTGATCTCAGGATTCGAGAGTATATACCCAGGTGATGCATCACAATTAGCTATATCTCAGAAGCCTTTTGTAACTGCAATTAACATCAGCGTAAATTAATTCATTCAAAGGTGACAAGAGGAACATTTTGCCTTTCCTCAACACTTACCAAATTGCTTTTGTAGATGCATTTAAAGCTTTCAACTGAAGCAGACGATTTTTCCATTGTACAACTAACAGTATTTATCTAAAAAGGGGGAAAAGAAAAGCATGTCTTTATTACTGAAGACTTAAAAACAAAAGAGTGATCTGACAACTGAACTGAAAAAGGATATCCAGAATTAAAAAAGAAACTTCATTAAGCCGAGAAAACCGGTTTTTGCTTTCCTGAAACTTCAAGGCAAGAAGCTGAGACTTTTGTTATTAACAGAGAATTCCTCTAAATGCTCCTACTATTGCCCTTAAGTCAACTTTGACTTTATATAAGGAGTAAGATCAGATGGGACAATTTGAGCAAGGGATCTCAGGCAGAAAGAGGACATTATGGCAGAGCATACAGACCAGCAGCTGTTTCAGTACTCTATTTGGTATACCAGAATTGAAGGATATTTTGGCATTCTGATAATCTAGAGTTGGGAGCTAAGTGACTCAAGAGTTGGCAACCTGAAGAACAGTAACAAGTCCTATCTCATGGTGTCCACACCAGTCAGCATTTTTAAAATTCTTACATAATTCCCAATGATATTCTTTGCTCTGCAGTTGTAATACTCCAGATGCAGCTCTTCTGGCAAGACATTCAAAAAGCCTGCAAGGACAGGAGCAGTCAAAACCTCCAAGAAAACAGATTTATACTTATAATCGCCCTCCATATTTATGAAGAAATGGTCCTTTGTTACATGGTCTGTTACATAGAGACACATAAGGGATTCATTATCAAATTTCACAGGTGTGAACGCCCAAAATGAACTGGCAAACCACCACCCTCCTTCAAACAGAAGCGACTGCAGCCGTGTTCCTGCCGTGCCATCACTGCAGCCCTCGGCTCGCCGTCGTGTCCTTCACCTTCCCGGAGCTCCCAAACACCCAGAGCCGGTGTGAACCGAAACAACTTTCACCAGCTACAACAGGCAGCTGCCGGACACCTGCTCGCTGCTCCTGGCAGGGAAGTTTCCCGAGCCGCTTTCCCATGGCCTCGTGGCATATCCCGCAGTCCCTTCGCCAGAGCCCAACCCCGCGAGTGCCGAACCGGAGGCTGCTGCCGACAGCCCCGGCCGGCTCCGGAGCTCCCGCCGGCAGCGGCCGCTCGGAGCGCCCGAGGCGGGCACCGGGGCAGGGCTGGGGGCGGCCTCCAGCCCCCCCGTCCTGCCCGCCCCCACCTCGCCCCGCCGCGCTCGGGTACCCGGGGACGGCGGTGCGGTGCCCGGAGCGCGGGTGCTCGTTCCCGAACCCGTAGCCGAGGCGGCAGCAGCCCCGCAGGAGCCGAAGAACGAGCGTGGCCGCCCCGCGCCGCCGGCGGTGAGGTGCTGAGGGCCGCTGGGGACCAAGGAATATACAACCCGTAGAACAACGGGGCTCCGCAAGTTTAAAAGCGGATAAAACCAGACAAAAGAGCCTGTCCAGCCTAAAAAGGGCACAGTTCTCGCCAGGATTCTCGAGGAGTGGAGGCACCAGGGACATGTTTGTTTCGTGGCTATGAGAAGGGAAAGGCAAGGGGGAGCAGAAAAAAAAGTCACACAGCCTTCACTTACTGCTGAATAAAGAACGGAGTTGCAGGAACCACTATTGAGCCCATGAGCGCATCTACTCCTGTCTGTACAGGCAGAGTTGTCAGGGTGAGGGAGAAAACCAGGAGGAAGCCTACAAAGAAGCACTGACTTTGAAAACCAGGAGTTAGACTACCTAGGAGAATTTGGAGGACCTTCGAAATTAAAACAGACTAAACATCCACAGCACCAGTGAGGTACAAGGTACAGGTAGGCAAGCACCAACTTTTGAGGTTAACTCAATAGTCTCATAGAAACAGACCTGAAAAAATTAGCAAGTTAGAAGAGAGGTGACAAAATTACAATGAAACTATTAATGAACTAGCATGGGAGCAGGATAGACATCAGACAGACATCATTTGTATAGTTCTCCAGAACTGAGAAGAGGCACACAGTGTTGATGACACCGAAAGCTTGACAGGCTGGACTTCTATGCTGGACGAAGAAATTACCATCGTGGTGGCTGGGAGCATTTACAGAGCTCTGTGCTTCTAGACTAGAGATGAATAACCATGCGCAACTTCTGAAGACTTCTGTAAAGTATCTTTAATGACTCTGTTCATGCCATTTTAAAAACAGTCACTTTCAAGAAGAAAATCAATATATCTGTATATTGTATTTGCTTTTCCCATTCCTCTTCCCATCTTTGCTAAAAGTTTGGCATCCACAGTATGTACAGTCTGATGCCTGGGAAGAGAGACTGAAAATTCACTCCAAGTTTCCAACTTGTTAATTATAGTGCACAATTCTTGTCGACTTCACCCTTTGACTTCCCTTACCTCAGTGTAATAAAAAAAACAAACGAATCCAAGTCTTTCTGTGAAAGCTCCCCAAAATGCCAGAGACCATCAAAATGTTTCTCTAATCTCTATATATGGCCTCTCTAACTTTAAAAAATTGATAAGCAGTCATGCAAATGATGGAAGAAACTCATTGGAAGAGGGCAGCTATCACGATCTAGAGAGTTGTAGAAATATTGGGAATCTTTATTAGACAGCAGTCCTTGGTCTTTCCTGAGAAAATATCTTCATTGCATCCTGGTAAGATTTCTGCAGGTATGTACGAATCTTTCTCATGACCCAAGCTATACCTACTCACCATTACCAAATGAAGTATCTGCAACTGACCTTGGTAAAGTGTCATTTAACCAGAAATCTTTTCTTCACCAAATGCTTTAGAAGAGTTCTAAGTATTTTTAATTTGGTCTATGTTTGAGAAGGCCACACCCACAGCCCTTTTAAAGGAAGATGCCATGTGATGTTACCTAGGTAAGTGGATTCTCAAAACACATCCCCATCTCTTAAAACAGACAAGAAAATGGGCATGACAAAATCCACATTACACAATATGCTGTATATACAAATTGAAAGACTGCATCTCATTTTTTTCTGTTATTAAATTTAACGAGATTCAGTAAAATATGGAAGCAAAGCACCAATAGCCATCTTTCCCCAAGTCCTTGAAGAATGTCTCAGCATCTCCTACAGGTCTTCAGATCTCTAATGTTTCTTCATTTGCCCCGCAAGTGTCTACAACACAGATTAAACAACTCGTCACGGGGAAAGCACGGACTTTGGAGTTGGCTATCCACTTGTCTGTTTCAGTGTTATATTCAAGAATGTGCCCTAAGCGACCAACACCCTGAAAACCAGCCAGGACATAGACTATAGATCCCACTGCAGCACACTTCACTGTTACACCTTTCCATGGCATTGGAGACACCATCTTCCATTCATTCATCTTGATATCGTAATATTCTACATTATCAAGGCCACCTACAAAACAATGAAATAGATAATTGCTTATTACATTATACTGTATGGACTGAACTAGAGCATGCAAATATTCCATGAAACTGAAGTCTTTATTTTTAAGGTTTTAAAAACCCTACAGTAAAAAAAACAAACCTGAAAAAACACCCTAGGTTTCTAAACTAGCAGTTTACCCTTGTATAAATACAGAGAAAAGTAAAAAGGAGATTGAAAGTAAGATGTGTTGTAACAAATTCACATTAGACGCTTTCTAGAGAATCCAACGTGTTACTACTTCATGAACAGAAGAACTAATGATGCTGAATTTGTGATGGATTTATGGCTAGTGACTAAAACTTAGGAATCTATCTGAAACTTCCCTATAGTTAGGGCATTTTATTCTAGAGGACTGACAGATACTTCTACCAGAATTGGCCATTTACTGATAGAGGATGTCTCTCTTCATGATGCTAGTAAAATCACTGAAGTGTAAAAGCCTTTGATAAGGGCCAAAGAAACCAAGAGTTATTAGAGAAGAGTAGATTTTATGACTAAGATTCGCTTCTTCAAGAAATATGTTAGTAATTACACCTTACAATAGCCATAAACATTCTGTTATCCCTGTTTAGCAACTCTGAGTCAGTTTTCACTTCCAGTCCCAAATTACTAGATCTGAGAGATTAAGAAACATTTCTATCATGTTAAGAGGTATGAGTCTTTCACCCCATACATAACTCTTCCTCATTCTATTCCAGTAAGAACAGTCATTAACACTTCTAAAAGGAGCATTCAGCTAACATTGTACAAGATGGCAGCTCCGGCAGTTACAGATTGATAAAATGTTTGGGCAATAAATGCATCTACCGTTTTTGCATTAGGAATCAATCACGACGGAATAGTTTTAGTAGCCAATTAAAAATCAAGCTGTATTCTAAAATAGCATTCATCTGATATCAAGTATACCAGTTACCATAAATAGTGACTTTAAAACCTCATAAATTAGAATTTTCCATTTTGAAAAGCACTTTAGAAACCCTCGGTAATTAAAATTCAATTATTCTGGTAAATAAACTATTATTCTTCTAGTTTTAAAGACAAGGAAACAGGCAGATCATAAATGACCTGCCCACGACAGTAAGTCTTATTTCAAAGCTGGGCACTCCAAAGAGGTCTCACATTTTCACCACTTTATAATATCTGACTATCTTTAAGTCTTTGGACTGAAGTTCCTAAAATAGTGGCTATACCTTTACCTGTCTCTCAAAAGAATGCTAAAATATCTCAAAACACATCATAAATAACTAAAAAAAAAAAACCAAATTAATTCTCTTTTCTTAGATGCCTGGTTTAGCCATATTAACTACTTCAGAACTGGGCTACAGTAGAGGTACATATCTGAACTTGACGGTACTCTTATTAGTACAAGAATTTAAAAAATAAGATACAGTGAAGTGGGGAGGTGAAAAGAGGAAGGCAAGACTAAAGTGGCAACAACAGGATGTTTGATGGTGTTGCTCAGAGTTTTTCAGTTGAAAAGAGCAGAATTCATTGCAAAATAGACCAGAGCAGAATTCATTGCTGTGTGACCAGCTAGAGAATTAATAGAATTCAAGTACCTAAACCATTTTGTCCACCCACAGCAAATATTTTGTCCTTTACAAACACCAGCCCATGGTTCTTCCTGGCTTCAATCATTGGACACAGTTCAGTCCACCTGGGGAAAAAGAAACCCAAACACAAGAGGAAGAGTCACCATCTAGTTCATAGAAATTAAGTATAAAATATGTAAATGAAACCTATCGTTAAGAAAATGAAACAGGGATGAAAGCTGCTTAAGAAAAACTGCCTTTCAAGTAAAGCTACAAATAAGTGATTCCTCACTGCTGACTCAGGGAAATTCCTTACCATATACATTTTTTCCTTTAGTCATCTATACTTGAGTCATTTACAGAGCTAGCAAAGACCCAAATGACTAAAAATAACATTAATACAATTAATACAATACTTACGTTTCGGTGGCTGGATCATAAACTTCACAGGAGTTTAGGACTCTTCCAGAAACATTGTTTCCCAAGCTTCCTCCGCACACATAAATGAGACCGTTCGCCTCTACCATTCCATGGCTGCATCGCTGAGTCAGCATGCTGGGCTTCGTGTGCCAGCTTTCTGTTCTCGTGTCATAGCATTCAAATAAATACAGTGCAGAATTTCCTTGAAAAAACAGAAACCCACCAAAGTGGCATTAATTTTTATGGTTGTCTTTCAAGGGAAGAGTCTAACAGCAATTATCAGACTGAGACTTGGTTTCTTAGTTGAAAAGGGAAAGCTGCTTTCCCACCTCCAAAAGCAGAGCTGACCAACTTGAAATTTGGGACTATTCAAAAGCACATACTTATAGTTTCTTTCACTCATTTATTCCAGTAAGTAAGTTGATTAAATTGCTATTTTTGTTTAAAAACAACAAGAAAAAAAATAAAGTTTGGGTTTTTTTGAGGGGAATAAATGCTGAACAGATATATATATATATATATATAGATTACTGATCCCCTGTCATCAGCTCATGCTACTCTTACTACTTGGAAATATATTGAACTTTCAGATGTAAAGATGTAACCATCTTTGTAAACTTACTACAAGTTCATGAGTTTTTTCTGTATGCAATGTGATTTGCCCAATTCCCAGAATACTCATTGCCTTTGGAATTTTGATAGCTTGATTATGTCATACCATACTCCTGAATTATTAACAATCACCAAACAGCTACCCCTCCCCACTTTATTTTCTTCCTGAGGAGTAGCAGATACGCATTTTCTGGAAGTGCAGGGTCTGTGTACTCCTCCCTCAAGGGCCAAGAAAACTATTACTGAAATCAAAAGCGATTTTTCTAATGAAGATAGATGGGAGCTTAAAGACTTGTGCTGAAGTAACTGAATCACAGGCAAGGCAGAGAAGGCTGCATACAACTTTCTCAGAAAAGAACCAGGGTCCTTCTTCCCTTTGCTTCAACAGATATATTCTCCTAGAACAGTTAAAGGTGGCTTTTCTTGTGCCTCTTCTTCCTTGGATTTCTACTTCCAAAAACTGTGTCATACTAGCAGTACTCACTACCAGTTGAGGGTTTGAACCTTCAAAACAATGCTATGTTTCCAGACCCAAAATACAGAAACAGACTCCTATAAACTGTGCATTTGTTTACTTCTACTCTGTAATTCTCAATTTCACCAAAAATTGTATAGAGTGGGATGTATTTTTTCTTTGATGTAAACAGTCATCCTTATTGTTTTGAAGTTGTAGAAATTCCCATCCATAGAAAATAAGGCAGATCTGTCTTTAATGTCTTTTTTTAACAGATAAAAACTTCCGTTTTCAGTATAATGATAAGTATTTCTCCTGTACGAAAACAGAGTGGAACAATTCAGCTTCTAAACTCTGCTAGTTATTGCAAATAAAACAGGACTCCCATCAATTCAAGAAGGGGAAATGAGCCATGGACTGGCACAGTAATCCAACCTCTTCAATTGATGCAAAAAACAGGCAATTTTTTTACATTTCTTTGTAGCTAAACACACTGCAGCATTTTATCAGATTAATGCTTTTACGTAATTGCCTGCTTCAAATTAGAAAATACTAGATTCAGGAGAGACAGACTTTTCCAAACATTCAGTGTTCACTGAATCTAAAGAAAAGAGTACAGGCAAAATAAACTGCATTATTAAATTTGGGCTTTTACTGTTCTGTCTTGAGTAATATTTATGGAAAGCAAAGTGAAGCTGTGCACAGTGTGAGGGTAGTTTTCAAAGAAAACCGCTAAATTAAGACCTCCATTACAGTTGTATGGACTATTTAACACGTATTCAAAAATAAACTATACAATCAAAAGTTTCTATCATTATTCCCCATGAACTGAACTGTGGGAAACTATGAAGATTTATGAGATTTTGTAGTGTTTCAAGTTTCCCAGCGCAGCCTTAGTTAAGTCTATTTCAAGTAATGGGAAAAGTGCTATTTCACATTTACCACGTGAGGTGGCAGCTGGGAACTGCCTATTCTGCTGCTTTATTAGACCTCTTAAAATATCTGAGGCCAAATTACACGGCCTACATGTTACAACCTCCCATTAAATGACTTATCAATGTTAAGCACTGATTATGACCTTTTTTCTCTGTTCACCTCCCTCTGCACCGATGCAGAACTCAAAAGGATCTACTAGAAAATTTCATTCTTCTAGGATTTTTTTTTCCCCAGAACATAGCTTTTTTTAAAGCTCTACTTTCAAGGATATAGCATGCCTACATTACAACTTTTGGGTTGTTGATGATGTATCAGGTGTAGACAAAATAAAATGTTCCTATAACATGATAGTATAAGTCAGCCTCTAGGGTTTTTTGGAGAGAGAAAAAATCCCAATGGTCTTATTTTTTCTTTACTATTTTGAGTAATAACATCTAGAGAAAGTATTTTATCTCCCTTTGCTGAAGCAAATCAACAGAATAACAAAATAAAAGAAGATAACTTCTGCCATTTGAAAGAAAAATTGGACAAATTCCTTTAGAGGACCAGGTATCATTTCACCACCAAGAGCAATAGTTTTAAAAGATTTCTTTTCTACCTTTCTTTTTTCCCCTTGAAAAAAAATCTCATTAGGCTCAACATATGCTGCATACAAGGAAGCTGTTGTCAAAACGCAGCTGTTCTGGCCACATATCGCAGAAAATTTTAAACCACTCTAAGTTTTGTCGATTTATAGAAGTGGGACTCCCAAAACATATTTCATAGAATCACAGAATAATTTGGTTTGGAAGGAACCTTAAAGATCACCTATTTCCAACTCTCCTGCCATGGGTAGGACACCTTCCACTAGAACAGGTTGCTCAAAGCTCCATCCAACCTGGCCTTGTCCCTAGTCAACCCCTAAGAGCTGCAGTCTACTTTATGCTCTAGTTAATGTAAAGATTAATCATTTCATTCAGTGAAACCATTTTAAAAACACAGGTTGTTGGATTGGGCAAAGGGGGATAAAATCCTAAATATAGGAAAATAATCTCATTAGGCTAACATGGCAAAGTGCAGTTTCTTGTCAACAGTCATGCAAAAACCAGAAAAATTTCCAGCTATCTTTCTTTGTGCTTTTTTGTTTGTTTTAAAGATTTTTAGTGTCTTACCCACTTCTGAACCACCAGATGTATAAATTTTGCCCTCAGCAGCACAGGCTGCAAGGCTATCTCGAGGTGTTGGAGGTCCTAGCTTGGAATACCAGCTATCCTTCACCACATTGTAGCAGTCCATTCGCTTTATAGGGAAGAGCTGGGAACCACCCAAAATATAAACTACGTTGTCCCAGAAGACACAAGCTGCATCCCTGCGCTTTTCAAAGGGACATCGGATGTCTGTCCAGCTGTAATCCTGCATTACAAAGAACAAGTAATGTCTAATAGATTATAACACTTACCTGCACAGCGAGTGTTTTTCAAACACAGCTTTTCATAGAGATTTAGATATGGTCAGTTTTAAGTTCCTTTTCAAAAAAAACATGAACACTGTTTATTGAAGAATACTCCTCAGGCGTACTCTTAAAAAATTCTTTTAGACACAGACACGGTTAGCTGCAATGAACCATGACATTATGAATTTCTATTTCATTCCCTGTGTGCACCCAGTACAACGTCCCTGAAAAACAGTTGTGTTTTTTCCAACAGAATTGACCTCCTGCTGCTATTATGTTAGAAACAATGCATGTGATCAATAAAGTAGGATTGCATTTTCTTTTATAGCAATGGAAGAAGACATCTTACATATAGTAACAGATTATTTCTAAAAAATAATAAAATACAGAGTGTACCAAAGACAATGGAAAAAGGAGAATATCCAAATTGACAAGCAACTCAGTTAAAAAGCTCTGATACATACTTTATTACCATGACAACTAGAAGCTTATTTACAGAATTTACAAAACACAAATGATCTCTAGCTATCCACAGTTGATCGCATGAGAAATAGGGTAATGCTCCATCACAAATACTGGCAGTCACGTTGCCTAGAAACTGATTTTGCACAGATTGGCAAAATCAGCGAGTATCAAATACAGGCAGTAATGCCCAAAGCCTTAATAACACCAAACTCAGCAACTGATGGCAGACCAGGATAGCATACAGCACAAGAAACACTTCTTGAGTAAAAGCATCTCACATATTCCATGAGCATAGTTTGTATCCTATACCGAACAGGAAAGTACGGGACCTTAACTGTTATCTGTGCCACCTCAAGATGGTCTACCTCAACCTGCTGAATGACCTTCACTGCAATGGTTCACACAAGACGTTACATCATTACATTTTCTTAGCAAGGACATACTTCAAACACCTTGGTCAATGAGGAAGAACAGCGACTCCTACATGGGGGTTCAAAGAAAGAGAGGCAGAGCATGTTATAGTCCAAAACATCTTACAATCTTTTCTTGTAGCATCCCCCATATCAAGAAGAGCTGGCAGGTGCATGTGGCCCTTTATGGTGAGAAACAGGTCCTGGGGCATCCTAGAAAGGAAAGCCATACTACAGCATGGCAAAATAAATAGCTGCATAAATCTTAAGAAAATGTCTCAGCGCATTGTGCAAGATCAACATACTTTCTAGCTTAAACTGGCAATTTTACAAAAAATCCTGTTGTTTTCCTTTACTGTTATAAAGGGCTGTGATCTGACCCACTTTTATAGCTTCAGCTCACGTATCCATTTCATCCATACCTTTATCAAACGGAAAGCCATAACTTGAGCATGCTCAGCAGTATCCTCCTCTTTCAGCAGGAGGCAATTTAGGCCATCCTCTTGCAATGCTCTTCAGTGTTAGTCTGTACCACATAGAATTGATTCAATTTTTGCATTTAACACATTTAGGAATTATGCAGAAGAGTTGCTTTACACCACAGCCAATATCCACACAGCCCTGGGCAGTGCAAGCCTCATTTCTGGGGGCCTGAGTAAGGAAAGACAGACCAAGACAGGTATACGGTGACACTTCCCCTGCTGATCTCTGTTTTCAACAAATGGTTGATTTCATCAATTTACTTAACCACTTATTAAAACTATCTGAACTCCTAAGAGCCACAAGACCCTGTGATAAGAACGGCACGTGCAATTATGGGTCATGTGAAAAAGCACATTTCTTGTTTAAGACTTTTCCCTCATTTTCAGTTGATACCTTCTCTTCAAAGTTTGTCACAGAAAACAGCAGACATGCTCAATATGGACAACCTCCCCACTAACAGCTTATTGACTACACCTTCATCTCCTCCTAAAAGGTATGCTGTTTCCCTTAGTCATCAAGAAATAGCGTTGCCAGGCATCTGTCCCTTTTTACTTGATATTGTTGAATTTTACACTGCTAAAAAGTTAAAACTTCCAACCATTTCTGGTCACTAGAGACAGCAATTTCAAAAGAATAAGCATATTGCTGACCTGAAATCTCAAAGTCATGTATAAATTTTTTATCAAGAACTCATAGAACAAAACAACCAGTATGTTATTCCCAACCTAGGGGAAAAAAAAAAGAATATATTTTTTAAAAATAATATGTGGAAAATTCAACAAGAAAATGCTTCCCACAACTGTTAATAAGATTTCTAGTAGTCATCTGAAAACAAACATCTTTACTCAAATTAGTGCCAGACTGCTCCACAAGTGTTATACCCATCTGCATCTGCCCCATTGCATCATTTTGCTCTCTTGATGAAGTACATGCATCAATAGAAATACCAGTTACAGTGCAACACAAACAACAAATATAGTCTTAAACTCATACTGCTAACAGTCTCAACAAATAACACACAGTATCCAATCCAGTCTTATTTAAAGCATCCTTTTAACAAGAAGGAAATGAAAATCAGCATTAGAGACTAATCTTGTGTGCAAAGGCATCAGTGAAAATTAAAATTTTTGCACTAGTTTTATCGTGTCAGAATACAGAAATCTGCATTACAACTGTCAATTTAGGTGACATAAGATTTTAATTAAATTACTAAATTTAATTAAATTCACAAGTGAAGGACTAGGTCACTATTCCATTAACAGACAATAAACAAAATTTCAATTCTTTCCCAAGGTCCTAACCTTGCAAAAGTACATACACAAGCTTAATTCCCTGCTCTGTGACCCTTTCATCATCTTTTGATGAGACTAATTAAAGTGAGTTAAATGCTAATTCAACGGGGGTTCTGGATCCTTGGCTTGTTGCATTTAAGAAGCTACTGTCACAGTTTTAAATATCAAACTCAGATATTCAAGCAGAACATTCAGAAAAGGACCTTTAAATAGATTAGAACTGGAAGTTAGGTAAAAGCTATCCAACGAGACATGACAGGCTAGCTAAGAACACCCAAGAAAGGATACAAGCACTAGGAAAACATGCTTGTTAGAAAAACAATCTCCAATTTCCCACTTCTTGAATTTTCCTTCCCTGCCCCATTCTCCCCCTGCCCATTAATCCACATGGCAAGGCCATAAGTCTTGATCGGGAGGCAGTTCTGTAAAATTTCTTCCCAATTCAGTTACTTTTTGGTGTTATGCCTGGACAAATAGTCTATGAAAGAAAAAGGCATTTTATCCTATGCTTTATGTAGACTTTCATGGATGGTACTTTTTGTCCACAAAACAGATTTCTTTGCCAAAACCATGTAACTGTTTGAAAAGTTCTGAATGCCCTGATCAAAGACTTCCTCAACTCAGACCTTGGAAAGGAAAGGATTATCTGCTCTGCACCCCTCACCTCCTCATCCCCAGCTGGAGTACTGCTTATCTTGGGTATGTGTATGAAGGAAAAAGGTGGTCATTAGCTGGGAATCTTGAACTCCAAATGGAAATTCGTATCAAATGTCTCTCAATCTAAGTCAGCAAAGGTAGTAGGTTTTTCTTCTCCCCAGGTTTGAGTGGTACTCAAAGAAGGTGGCTTCAATTTCATCTTACATAGGAATGTGACAGAAAAGTTCAAAACACATCCCCAAGGCTCATTCATTCTGAATTAATTTGACAGGGCTCACATTGACTATAAAGTTCACACAGATAACACACAAAACCGTTTGAAATCATAACAAGCATTTAATATGCTGAGTTAGAACCAGAATTTCTGCACAAAATATTACATGCATGTGATTTCATAACTTAGAGAGCCCTGATGTTTATGTAGCAACTTTTTTCTGTATTACTACATGTGCTTGCCTGGTAAAACAGAGTATGGGTAAACCTTCTGCATGCACTTGATGTTTCTAGACCATTTAGTCTGTATAGCTGAAACATACATCATTCCTGTGGCTCGATTTTATTCAGGAAACACGGGAACAAATTTCAGGCAGAAATTTCAGTTGCTAT
The DNA here is from genome assembly GCF_001604755.1 of Lepidothrix coronata. NCBI lineage: Eukaryota > Metazoa > Chordata > Aves > Passeriformes > Pipridae > Lepidothrix > Lepidothrix coronata. The sequence goes on along the minus strand of NW_016690286.1, from coordinate 2,091,701 downwards.
AAATTGGCCAACTCTAAGTTTTTTGTTGAAGAAACTCACTCTTTTCCACTTATGTAATACTTTCTCCTCATTCCCCATCCCACTCTTTACATACTCTTAAGAACAAACAAAATCCTGAACCATTAATATTTAGAAGTGGTTGCATATTTATAATAAATGCACTAAAAAAACCCAAAAAACCCTTGCACTTCAAAACTGGATTCTACACTAAAATATGAGCCAATAACTTAACAGTGCTAAAAAAAATTGCTTTGAGTTACTCTAAACACATAAGCGCATGCACATGCATACAGACTTTTCTATATTCCTAACCAATTGCCTGATGTTTTGGTGACCTTTTATTTCTTTGCAGCTGTGTGATGCACATACCAATCAATTCTCAACTCATGGATTGATCAGATCTCCGTATCTAATATTGCCAAGAAACAAACACAATCATTCTATTCAAAATGACGTATTACATCTTGGTACACAGACTTAAAAATAGTTAATTAACCATATTCTTCCAACTGCATACCCAAGAGGCAGGGAATAAATCCTTCCTAATACCATTTTGTAGATCATAATCTCTTAGTTAATACCATCAGCAAATAAAACAGGTGAGATTACAAACAGTGAATCTTAATGCATTCTGAGGTAACGATTACCTTGGGATTAAAATATCTGCAGGACTGGGGCTGTGAGCCTCCAAACAAAGCAATGCGATAATCATGTTTTTTTCTTCTTGGCCGTGTGCCTTCCACCAACTCTTCTCGGTCTTCTGGGGAAAGGAGATGGTACCGCATCCCACCTGGAACGAAGACAGCAACTGTTGCAGATCTAGTGTAGCTCACACATAGCAAGGGAGGTTTCAAAGGCAGGGACAGGGGAGAGAGGGAAGAGAAGGAAAAGAGAGAAACTAAGTTTCTATATTACACCTATATATAGCTTTGATTTAAAAGGGAAGAATAATGCACAGCAGCACATGAGGATAAGGGCATACATCCAGACTTACACCTTGTCTCAAACTGCCTGCTCCCCACAACAAGGACATGGATATAGACTCATGTTATATACCAACTGATCGATAGCTAATTTATACAATATTAACAAGCAATTAAGTTTGTTGCATTGAAACAGGCAAAAGGAGTCAAACCCAAAGAAAAGGAACAGCAAAACTGGGAGTCTAAAGAAGGGACCTGAATACAATCAGAAGTCAACTGTGGCACTTCCTCACGCCACACTTTCCGATTGATAAGAAGGCATCTCTAGCACACTGCACACTCATGAAAACCCCTTACTTTTGTTCTTAGCTGACAATGCAAAATATTAGTTATAACTGGTAGAAGAGAATAAGCATTCGCCTAAGAAACATTCGAGAGAATGCAAAAATATCGGTGACATTACAAGCCACTAAAACTACACAAAAATCCTTATTTCTTAAACAATGCATCCAACTCCATGTTACACAACAAGTATGACTGAGATGTCAAAGGTCAGCAAATACTTACCAACATATAGGTTAATTTGAATCTTGCTCATTGAATCTGAAGGAAAGCAGTTGTGTACTGTTTTTTAGATCTACACTAAAATGAAGCCAACTAGTTAACTGCTACTGAAATCAAAAATTTATTTCCAGAATATTTATTAACATCTAGGCTTTTCTTTCTTACATGACAAAATTTCACAAGTGGTATCTAAAAACAAAGGGGAAGCTTGTTCCCTATCTTATTTGCACCTTGAGAATGCAAATGTAGGATCAATCATTTTAGGATCAATGGTCAGTATATACTAGAGATAAAAATAGTGCAACATAGAGTTAACATTCTAATTTGCTTAGGGAAGCTTTATAATACTCAAAATTTTGACATGAAGTATTTCTTTTATTAATTCACATATGAGCATGAATGATATTGAAATTACTAGTGTGTCCCAAAGGCAGACTAACTTTCAATTACTCTAATAAGTCATTGACAAAATCTCCATTCCATTACTTCTCATGGAGTTCATGTCATTTGCTAGGAGAAAACAAATGAAAGTCACACTGTTACATAAAATAGGTTTTATTTACGTAATCATCTCCTAATCCAACTTCAACTAAAGGCAACATACTAGAGGGAACACAGCCAGATGGATTTAACGTGGATATGTTGTCAGAGCATTTAAAGCAAACAATCCTCAAAAATTCCACAACATTTTTTTAATTATACAGAACATTATAAAGATTTCAGCTAGAGGTCACTTACTGATCACCATTTTAAGGCATTCTGGGTTATCCTGAATAAGTGGTTCAGCCTGAACTGTTTTACTTAGGAAGTTCTTTGATATCAGAGGAAATCGGACTTTAGCAAGAATATCAACCATGTACGGCTGGCGATTGGGCTCATCGTACTTCAGCCATCTGACTGCTGCATCATAAACCTTAAACAAGAGAGATGGAAAGAAAAGAATAAGGTACATCACCATACAGTAAGACACATAACTGAACCCTAATGCTCTAAACTGGAGGTTAATTTGTTGTATCATTTTAGTATGTGTGGATCCATCGCCATCTTCCAGAAAAAACCCAACTCCCACCGCAACAAAACAGTTACTGAAACCCAAAAAAAGACAATGCTCAGACATGAAGTAAAACAAATACACAACCATAGAATAAAACTCATCTACAAATTTTAAAACTCCTACTACTTCTGCTATTTAACTTTTTTCCTCCAAATGGAAAACATGAATCTGCAATTCACATTTATGTGCGTAACTCCTGTACCAGGTTAAGTCTAGTATTTGAAGTTCAATGCCATAACATCAGTAATAATTCCCCAGAAATGTTGAAATAGCTTCTACTTGATATGGTTTCCTAAGATGACAAACTGCTTCTGTTACCAAATAATCATGTTAGGGATCCAAATATATTGCTATTGTTGTGTCTCAGGGGACCATTTAAATCAGAGTTTTTAGCTGCAGACTACTGTAAATTTATCAGAGGGCCTCCTCTCTTTCTCCTCTTTACAGGAAAAGGTAATGGGTTTCCTTAAAGGGCAGTGAAGACAGAACAGGGAAAGTAATCATGAAATCTGCTCTATTTATGACTGTACCGCGAGTCAGGAAGAAATGAAACAAAAGTCTAGTATTATACATGAACTATGATACTCCCGTGCTGCTCTCGGACACAGCAGGCTTTATCTAGTAGCACTGACTCTAAAGTGGCAGGATAACTTCATTACAAGCACAGCCAATACCTATGCCTGTAGCTGAAATTGGTCACAACAACCAGTAGTGAGTGACTGAGACATAACATGGAAAGAAACTTAATGGCAGAATTATTCAGAAGGACTACTAAACCACCCCAGCTATAATTTTGCAAAATTATCACGGAATGAGGGAAAGTAGAGAAAAAAATACTTATGGCTCAATTCCATCAGCTAAGGAAATTCAACAGAATGACTGGGATGGAAACATTGTATAGGACAGGCAGTAATTATTGCCACCTTTCTTTTTGTACTAAATGCAAATATGCTTTACACCAATACAGACATTAGAGTACTATGTCAATTTTCTAGCAGTACTCATGAGAAATAAGATTCCTATAGTACCACTGGCAAACTTCTGTAGTTTCATACTGCACACTGCTAGTTTCCTAAAGGAATTGTAATGATGATGTACAATATGTTTTCTACCACTGCTGCCAGGTTAAAGCATGCCATCCTCCTACCTTACCAACAGAACTTCAAGAACATGAATTCCAAAGTGCCATTTTGGCTGCAAGCCAAACAACACTTCCAGCTCTGAGAATGTTACCCTGTGACCTGATTTTCATCCAGCACTCGGTAAGAATGTGGAACTGTGACATAGCTCATATTTATACTTCTAACCGGCCTACTACTATATTCAATGACCTGATATTATCCCCCACTCCCAGGAATTCTTATTTTCATAAAGTACATCACCACACTGTAAGACAGATAACTAAACCTTAATGCTCCAAATTGATTCTTCTGCCTGTTGGAGGTCAACATAAATGGAAACTTTATAGTCAGCAAAACATCCACTTCTAAGTGGACACACATACCATCTTGGCTGCAGGATCTCTCTGTTGTACTTCAAAAGTATGAGTCAACTCATGATGCCATACCCAAAGAAAGTTAAATTAAATTAGATTTCAGTTTGTTTTCAACAGATTTGACTGAGAAGCTACAAACATCCAGCAGCTACAAGTACTACCCAGCTGCTACGACCACCCTACAATCAACTTTTTGGGCTGCAGTGCAGACACCTATATGCTTCCTATTTTCCTGCAGTAGGAAGAACAAGCTGGCAAACAGGCATTCAGGGCTGTGCTGTAAGCTGAATCAAGCATTCCAAGTAGGACAGTTGCAAATGTAACTTCTACCACAGCTTACAACCTTTAACTGAGTGAAACTCCAGGCTCCTTTCAGCGACCTAAACTTTTTTATGTCCGCTCCCTAAATAAGGGCCTTCCATCACTGCCAATTCATCTAGCTTTCAGTGTTTTGCTCATCTTGCTTCCAAGTCCCTCAGTTCCCCAGGCTTAACTTGTGTATGCATATGTTTCCATCAGAAGCAACTCCTCTCTAGAATAGGCCGAGACCATACTCAGGTAGAAACATGCAGCCATTAAGGCCCAGTTTGCTCACACTTCGAAGCACATAAATCCCAATCTAGAAGCAACTGCTATGATACATCAAACTTAATTTAGCTCATATACTACGGAATCAGAAGCCCTATAGCTAACTCAATAAAGGAAACTGTTATGGTAATTCCCTCTGTGACTTCTTTCTTCCTAGTTTGCTGAAACACATACATAAACCACACCTGAAACATGAATATTTATTAAAATTTGATTTTGACCAAGCTAGAATGCATGTTTTATTCCACAATTTAGCAAGCACTACGTGCATCATATCCTCTAGGAACATCAGAAGTGAGATACTTGAATGCATGCAACAACTTCTTGATCAAAAAAAGATAGTGAAGTTCAGTGCTCTTAGCTGGTATGAAACAGGGATCTCACCTGGTCTTCTGCCCTCACTGTCAATGTATCTTGGTTCAGGAGGTGTGTCACACGCTTAACATCCAGCTGAAGAAACTCATCTGTCTTGTAAACTTCAGTGAAATGCTGATGGATGAAGTCATCTGCAGTGGCTTTCAGTTCTGGGCAGTCTAGGCATTCTGCTAGCACACTTATGCCTATGAAGTAAGAAAAAAACCCTTCCGAATTTGAACTGCAATTACCTTTAATATATTAAAATAGACTATAATTACCGTAATTTCAGTGATACTTGCAACCCCAGTTTAATATTTATTACCATGTTTGTTTTCTTTTTTTAAACACATGCTATCATAACTTATCTGCAACTCAAGACAAACTAAGACAAGGACAACCTGCTTATTCCTATCCCTTCCAAACTAATTGGAATGTCAGACTTGCAACATTTGCTGTATTAAGTATCTTTCCAGCACTATTTCCTCATGTTTCTTTCCCCATTATGAAGGTGACAACAGTACCCTAACCAACACGCCACAACAACAAAGTCTAACCAGAACAGCTTGAGAAACTGGATCCAGGTTTTATGACCTTCCCTGACCTGCTCATGCAGCATCAGTCACCAACCAAGCCCAATTTCCTTCAAGAGTCATGGTGAACTGTGACTTTTCTATAGAGGTAGCACAGTCAGCTGCAGACCAACACAAAAAAGTCATGTCCATGTTGCTGGAAGGGCAGAATGTTTGGCACAAAGTTATAAATAGCAACTGTTACTGAGAAGCACCATTGCCAGCCTTCCCACTATAAACTACATAAGCACAGAGCTTTTCAGCAGGAACTCCTGCTCATCATGCTACAGCCTTCCTCCTTTTATGGAGGAGATGGCAAGTGTACTAGGAGTAACTCACTATCCCATGGGCTACAACTAGTCAGAGCTGCTCTAAGTAGTAAAATGCAAAGCAGAAAGATAAAATCCACGTCTATGACCTCTTGACAAAATTTCAAGAGACTCAAATTAAGCCATAGTCTCTTTCAAATCCATTTTTTTAATAAACCATGCATTTGCCTATAAGTCTGCACAGAATATGTTTCAACTTACAAACAATGCCTTAAGGAAAAAAATTATTTAATCTTTATCTCCCTTTTTGCTATAAATTAGCAACAAAGTATGCAAATGTTAGCATAATTGATTTTCCAGCTACATAAAAGCCACTCAAAGCAAGCCTAAGTGGCATTTTCCTTAGTAGATAATGCCTTTCTTCCAGCAGTTGTTTCAGAGCCACAGCTGTACTGCATCGAAGTGTCAGTTGAATCTGTAATTCAGACACTCTGCAAAACATTTCTATTGCTATAAACATCTGTAACATGCTTGAGCTGTTACTAGGAGAATTACCTAACAAATGTCAGTAAGAAACCCTAAAAAAAATTTTCTCTTTAATCTCTGATTAAATGAAGTGCACCAAATCTTAAGTATGAAAAAGTACTTAGTTCTACTTGTTTACCTTTTCTGTAACACCAAGTTCACATTACAGCTACAGAACATATTATATCAAACCTGCCCAGATGACATTCATGGATTTCAGTCAAAATGAAAAGTGAATAAAACCAAAAGTAACCTAAACTTATTCTGTTCATTCTTGTAGAAGATATGCTAGTTTTGTAAGTTACAAATCTGTCAAATTGTGTCTGCAAGTACAGTAACAACTGAAAGCTCCACCTTTTCAACTGTGGTTCTCTAACCAACAAGAAGCCCCAGTGTCCTGCCAAGCTGGATGAGATCTTGCACATTCAGTGGGCCCTGTGGCAAGGGGAAACAGTTCAGATCCAGAGCAAAATTATTTTTATTTGCCTAGATTTAGCCAAACATTACTGTCTTTTAGACAATATTATCTACTTTTCAGGAACAGCAAAGTTAAAAAATAAACAGTAAGTTTAAGTCTATTTCTCTTACCAAGACAATTGGAAGCATCAACTTGTTCTTTTAAAAAGTCCACACACATTTTTTTCACAGGTTCAATTTGATACTGGTTTGCTGCATCTAGTAAAGACTGGACATTATTGCTGTTAACTGAGATTCTGAAAAAGAGAAGGTATAAAATTAGCATCACTGAAATTACCTCATTTGCTGCAGTAAAAAAAAAAAGCAACTTATGCCAATTCACAGAAAAGGCAAAATTATTTCCCTGCTATATGCCCAAGAATCTTTCACACACAGTCTGAAGACACAATCCCCCTTTATGATCTTTCCAAACTGCTTTCATTTGCTCTGCTTTACCAAGGCAGGGCAAAGGGTAACCAGTCTTGGGATCTGAAGAATAAGCCTGTAACACAGGTCCACTGCAGTCCTATACTATTGCTTTGACTTGTGTGGTTAGACACTAACACAAAAAAAAATCAAAACCCAAAAAGACCTTTTTTGTGACAGTTTCCTACTCCCAAATAGATGTCAGCATCAGCAAACTGTGTCTAAACCACTGTCAGAACTGCCCTGGCTGATTTGCCCAGAGTTCATCAGCAGAACTAGTATGGCAGTGCTTCAAGAGAAGGTACAGAACCCACAGACTAGGGCTTGGGCACCAGGGCAAGCAACCATGTGGCTGGGGTGGGGTGTCTACATAGACTGTCTCTCACCACTCACAGAGTATACAAGAAGATTCCTCTTAAAAAAAAAAAAAGAGAAAGCCTCCCTAATGAGAGCTAATCCCATTAGTACAAAGATGAAAGGTCTGCCATCCATAGATCTAATTAAAGCTGATTAAGTACTGTTTACAATCCTCACCATCTGTAGGAGCTCTGTTTGAGGGAAAAAACCAAACAATCCACAAAAAATCCCAAACACACTGACAACCTGAGATAGGAGGGAACTGCTGTCCACAGAACAGTTACCCACACTACCTGTTTTGAGACGAAGGTATAACTCCTGGAAATGGTTCCATGCCATAGCTACCATGGCCACAAAGAGAGACTGTGCTGACAACAATAAAGGCCTGAATTTCAGAACAGTGGGAAATATCATTTGACTCTAACACTGAAGTCAAAAGCTTGATGTGCTTTGAATTGCCTTCTGGAGACAAATACCGTTCTCTTTGGTCTGTAGACCTTCCTACTCATTAAAAAGGAAAACGGAGGAAGGATAGAAGGTCTAGTCACATCAGGCTTTAAACAAAGTAAAGAACCGTAATAGTAACAAAACTGATGAATCACAAAAGCATTATTTTAAGATTTTATCATTTACAATTGTCAGGCTTCCTAGAAAAAGGGTAAGCTTAAATAACAAAACTACCTTGCGGTATAAGCAAACTCCACAAGCTGTTCAATAATGTCAGGCTCTGCATCTTTTAGCTCCACTTCAAAGGACTTTGATTCAATCATATTTGCTGCAAATAGATTAAAAAACAAACTTTTAATCAATAAAGCCACTCCAGTTATTGTATGTTTTGCAAACAGTAGAAAATAAAGTGATTACACAAAGTGAGAACCTGCTAAAAACAGCACACAGTTGATTGCTGTTTTCCCAGGGTTACTAATGCAAGTCAGGAAAGAAAGGAGGCAGTGGAACAAACAGGATCACTGGTGTGTGTACATGCTTGTATTATGTAAATTATGATAACTGTATTAAATAGAAAAGGTCATAGATATCATTGACTGCAGCACAGACTGCCAAGGTAGCATTACCAAAACCAGGAAGCACACGTTGCACTATCAAAAGCCATTTCCACATTCAAGCCGAGTTTAGGAATAGATACATTTCCAGAAGAATTTGTAATGGAAAGTTAGAACTCCTTTCACTAGGAAGGCTTTCTGCCTAAATGGTAACTTTCTCAAAGGCAGTTTCAATTCTTTCCCCCCCCTTCCCACAGCAAGAGAAGCTCTCAGCCTTGCTCTCTGGTATGCAGAGAGATAACATGTTTGCAGACATGTACAAGGCCTCCTTGGGCCAGAGAGAGTGTGAGGGAGGAGAGAGAGAAGATACAAAAAGCCTTGGAGGAGGCGGGACTTTGCCTTTTGCCCCTGGAGGCCTGATGTGTGCAACATCATAAAAAAAGTGGTCCTTGCATCTGAAATAAACCTTTTTTTTAAATCCTTCCACAGCCTTGGCATTCTTGGGAAGAATATTTGTTACACTGATAACAATGGAGACAGCTCCAAGCTTCACACACACAGGCACAGCACTAAGCTTGCCCACAGATGGTTACCAGCTGACCACTGGAAGTCATGGTTATTTTACTTCTACTTGACTTTGATTTCACAGTAATTTTACAATTAATGGGTAAGGCATACAAAAGATAAGATACCATGCAACAGAATTTTTAAAGAGAGCATAAACACAAGTATTATAGAATTACAGAATCACTGAGGTTGGAAAAGACCTCTAACATCATTGAGTTCAACCATTAAACCATGTTCCTAATCTCTGAAAGCCTGTCTTATATGCAGAAGTGCCTAAGGGAAGCAACGGGGCAGACAAATTCTGTCATGGGAGCAAAACCTCACAGTTTTCAGGTTAAGGGAAGGGGATCGACTCTAATAGAGAGTGTGGGCCCCAATTATTAAGAGAGCTTACATATGAAGTAACACTTGACTTGATCAAAAGAGTGTTAAAGGGAAAATGAGGGGAGGGGTGAACAGAGATGAATGAAAGGACAGAAAGTGAGAAATCTTCATTTATACCTATCCCTCGACTTAATCACTTTCATAAAATAAAAACTTGTCAGCCACAAATCTAGCAGGACATAATCATAAAAGTTTAAAATCAATCAATTTTAAAAGACTTACTAGTAAACATCAAGTTAAAAAAATGACTGGCTGAAGCAAGCACAACACGGTGAGCTGGGATCTTTCTTTCTTGAACCATAAGAATGACATCACAGAGAGTTTTCTAAATCAGAGGAAAAAACAGACAAAAACCACAAAAATCAGCATTTTTTAAAATATTTGAGCAATATTTCTTTAAGAACAACTTACAGAAATTCATTGATTTTTGTAACCCGCACAACTCAAGAGCATTATGTGATAAAAAGGTTTTCTGAAAGTCTAAGTTCAGTAAACCTGGAGAACTATCAAAGGTCAGTTTAGCCCTAAATTTGTACCTTAAGAATGGCCACAAATAACTTATGAACTCTGATTATAGTTTTTCCTTTGGCATTTACATCAGCCTCCAGTAACGTAGGTTCTGCAGCACCTGGCAGGGGCTGCACTCTTTACATCTCTCAGTCACTTTCCTCTACTCTGCTGCTGATTTTCAAGAAAATTCACAGAAATCTCATATCGGAAGGCTGTCATCATATTGCCCAACTGGAGTGAAAGTTATGAATGAGTTAAAAGCATTCAATGGAACATTTTAAAGAAAATGTATCTGAAAAATACCACTTCTGTGGAAGGGTTTGACAGGTCATACCTGATGAGCAACTAGCATCCAGACAAAAAAATAATTTATTTCTCATTTGTTTGCTATCTATATGTAGGCAGCTAGTTTCTCCCCTACATGTGAACTGTCATGCACTAGAAGGAGAAAGGAAAGCGACAGAACTTACAAAAGTTGTCAGAAGAGGTGAGAGGAGAGTAAGGGACTGGGGTAAAAACACATAATTTGAATAGATTCTGAAATGGTATCCTTTCCAAGAACATACTGACTGAAATAAATGCATATGATACTGCAGTTAATTATAACATACTCTCTATTAAGAAAGAAAAACCAAGCTGCACTGCTTCCTCAAAATACAGGAATTCATTTTTGACTACTACCTTAAGTTCATGGATCTACCTTCAGAAACACCTATCTACAGTCATCCCAATGCTAACCTCGAAAAAGAATGCTTCTACTGTGGGTAATATATACATGCTTAGAACTGTGTCAATGTTTTCCATGTAGAGACAATATTATCTAGGGCCCAGGTCAAGAGGTTGATAACCCATATGTACAGTCCCTTCAAATATGTCTGTCTTCTTAGTTTTTTTAAGGACATTCAGAAGCAAATGTTGGACAAAATATAAATAATACGTTTCAAAAATATTATTTAAATGAAAGTTAGATGGGGGTGACATACAGCTTCCTTTGTACATCTGTAGCTTTAAACTATATAGGACTGAAACAACAAAAGAGACCATTCTGGAAAAATTTCAGAGAAATCCTTTAAACCTGAAATTCCTAGCACTTCTGGTTCAAAACAAGCATCAGAAATTAACAGTATAAGGTACCATAAAATCCTTTGGCCAAGTTTTGCCAAGACATGCAACTGTTGCTTGAGCTCCACACTGCATTTGTAAGACATATTTAATGCCTCAGCTCAGCTTTAGAAGCACCTCGGATGTTCTAAGGCTTCCGCGAGTGCATTTGCCAACCAAAACAGACCATCATTTTAATTTCTTTCCCTGGGATGTTTCTAGGTGTGACTATTCCATTTCAACTAATGCTCTCTGAAGGATTTCTGCGCTTCTTTCCAGAAGAATCCATTGTTGTCACTGGGTCGCCTCCATGATGCAACCAGTGACTGGTGTTAACCAAAGGACACACCCAAACATGAGCTTCTGTAGGGCATTTCACCTTCCAAGTAACAGGTTCAGCAACACCTTCCAGCTCTATCCCAGCTTCATTTCCAATGACTCTTTCTTGGCTGACCTCCACTCAGCTGCAAAGTTGCAACAAAGGCTTTATGCACATGCTGTCCAATAGTTCTGTAAACCCACAAAAACGTGTTGGAGATCAGCAACATGTCCTCCTGCACTAAACACACTTGGCCCCAACACCTCACCTGTACTGAGTGCAGGTATGGCCATGGTTTACTCTAAACACCCGTACTCATGGAGGCTACCTCTTGATCTCAGCTCATACAAAAAGCAGCCTCTTCAGAATTAGCTCTACTTTCCCATCAGCACATCTTCCTACAGCACTAAACTACTGCAGATAAATATCTAGTGTTCCACATGCATGTTGACATTTCCATCACAAGAAATTTTTAACTCATATTCAGGTTTTATAACCACAGCATAGTTCTTGACTTATCAAAATACAAGAAGAAAGAGTTGCCTGTAAATCCTCTTTAACTTTAGCACAACTAATCATCTGAAACCAGAATATTTTTCCTCTGGCTCCTGCTGACTTCCTAATTTTATCCTACATAATCACAGCTCCCCCGTCCCCTCAATAATAGTTAACCTCCTCTTACAAACAACTCCTAAAATAAACACAAGTGTCATGAAATATGCAAGAATTTCTGGAGCAGTCAGCATTGGGTGGGATATGCAAAGCCACCATCTGAGGTCAGATAAGAAGTTTTCATGCAAAATTCAGTGCTGTATCTCCCTGGGCATAACAGAGTCTGAAATCTGAATCACAAGTACACACAGATTTCACAGCACTTAATCCCAATGCTCTCACTTCATGTGTTTTAGAGTAAGTCGTAGCTACATGAGAGTTACACCTTACTACACTGAAAGATGAGGTACTTACACAGAATGACAATGTGGTGCCACATAGTGGAACAGGGACAGGTAAAGCACAAATTCCCTGTGCTGGGGACTGTACACACATCTAAGGGAGGGCAATATTTCTTCCATCTACTTAAAAATCATAACAGCATCTGACATCCCCTTTTAAACAGTGACAGAGGTATGAGCTGAACACTGATGAACTAAGTTATGAGCTCAGCCACACCTTGGGATATGTTTACGTGATTAGATCGGAAACAAAGCCTACATCAAAAAAGTAGATCCCAGGCTTCAAGTCTTTACTTTGCTACCTGAAGTCACTGAAAACAATATTGTTTTTCATATATAGGAGCTTAGTTCCATGAAAAAGTTTATACAGACAGCATAAGTGACTGTGCTTTAGTGAGAGAAGAACAGGGCTGAAGCGCTGGAGAAAAACAGAACCAACACTGGTATCACTTCTGAGGCCAGGACCCAGACAGCATTAAAAGCTGGACTGAGTCTCTGGCAAGACTAACACTGGAGGACAAGCATCTAAACCGCAGAAGATACAACACATGACAGTGCCAAGTATGAAGCCCCCACGTGTTCTGCCTTCAGAGGTAGCTTTTATTCTGGCTCCACATCACTGTGTTTGAATGAATCAAAGTTCCACAATCAAGCTAGCTCCTCCAAAGAGAGGAAAGGTTTCTTCATATGCAAGGAGTTATATGGATGATCCGTCTGCTTTTGTATCAGAAATTTAAGCTTTTTTTATAAAGAAGAATAATTTAAAACCAAACATTTCTTTTAGTTTTAACAGCTCAACTGAAATGCACTTGCACAATTGTAATTTTGGTTACTACTCTTGCTCTACTGGTAAACAGAGGAGTCACCTTTAATAATCATTGGACTATTGACCAAGAAAGCTGATCAGCCCAAAACGTCAGAATTTGAGGCCAGATGAGGCCACCAGACTCCTACAGTGCCACTGACCTCCCTGTAAGATGGCCAGAGGCATTCAAGAAGAAATGCTACCTGTGAAACCAAACCATGGTTACAGTCATCCCTCTCCTCCCGTTGCAGTTTCACTGTTCACGGGCACACAGCCAGTTCGTTCAGAGAGGAATTCTGGTTAAAAATTCCACATCACCACCTTTTTACTACCCTTAGGTTTCTGTTCGAAAAGGGCTCTGTGAATGCTCCAGGTGAAGACACTGGGCCACCACTCGCAGCCTCACTCCTGCCCTACCACAGGCAAGGCGTTAACAGATAAGGAAAAGCGGCTCCACGGCGTCTTCTGCCTCCAGCGCCCACAATGAGCCCACGCAAGGGAAATCGGAGCTCGCTCTCTCGCTGTGCGGCTGCCAGACACCCTGGGCCTCCCGCGGTGCCATGTTCGGTGGGTCATTCACCGCATCACGCTCCAGGGACGAAAAGCCCACGGAAGCCCACGCGCGGGAGCTGGATCGGGATGTGCCTGCAGGGCAGGAAGCGGCCCCGCGGGGCTGGGACTCACCCTGGCGAGCGCCCCCCCCGTACCTGCTTGCGCATGGTGTTCATGACGCCCATGAAGCTGGCGAGCAGCTTCGCCTCCTCGCGGGCCGCGAGTTTCTTCTCCGTCTTCTTCTTGCTGCTCTTCTCCGACCCGGGCGCGGCCATGCTCGCCCGCGCTCACCGCCGGCGCGCCGCCCCCGCCCGCGAACATGCGTCCGCCGGCTGCCGGGCGGCGAACAGAGGCTCCCCCCGCTCGGTGCCGGGGAGGCGGGCGGCGGAGGGAGGCACGGAACCAGGGACGGGGACGCGGGGACGCGGGCACGCGCAGTGCCCCCGCAGTGCCGCTGTGCCCGCGGCAGACGCGGCCAGGGGCGGGGCTTGGCGCGATGACGCTCTCGGCCGGCGCGCGGCCCCCACGCGAGGTAAACAAAGAGCGGGGCGGGGCTCGGGCGCATTACGTGACGAGTGGAGAGCAGCGCATGCGCAGTGCTGGGAGCGGCCCGGGGCTGTTCCGGGGGGCGTGGTCGTCTTTGTGGTGGCTACTGGGGGCGTGGTCACACCAGGGACACGCCCGCGGGGGCGGGGCGCGGCTCCCATGGGGGCGGGGCATTGGCGTGGCGTGGCGCTCCGAGGGGGCGTGGCCTCGGCTCGTTCCGGTTGGTGTCAGAGCGCTCCTTCCCAGGAATTCCCATCCCTGCCAATGACAAGCGCGCCCCGAGGTTGCCGGTTCTGGGCGTGCTTGTAGAGATAGTGCCATGCCAATCGCGCAGGGGAGGTCGAAGCTGCCCTGCCCAAGGGGCTGGCGGGGCTTTCGCTGCCCGTATGGGTGAGCAAGGGGCGCGTGGTTTCTGCTGCTCCCGCTGGAGGGACCCCGTCCCGCCTTGGCGACGTGCGTGTCCCGGGCTCGCGTGGGCTGGGAAAGGAAACAAACGTGACCCGGAGGTAAACCACGTTCTCTTGACAGCTGCACTCACCCCTCTTCCAGAAATAATGCCATGGACAAAATATTTGGTGCTTTGGTCCTCGTTCTATGAATAGGATTGTGACAAAGCTGTGTTTCTGTGTGAGTTTGCTGTTTGTGCATTTGTGTGATGTTTCCAATTTTAATTCCACAGATAAGAAGGTGTTGAACAACTTCATGCCATAACTTGGAGGGAGAGAGATTCGTGCAGAAATAACACGAGGTTATTTTATTAATTTTCACAAATTCCTTTTATTAATAAAATGAATGAGCCGCTTTGTTCCTGATATCACATCTCATATGGTAAACCTTAATAAGATGAACTTTGTGGTGTAATAGTCTGTGGTTCTGCTATCTAACAGTTATTACTACATGGAAGTTGTAACAACTTTGATGTATTTGACATTTGTTTTGTTGAAATAAACAGACAGACATAGCTATCACTTGACTTACCAAATTTTATCATATTACAGTATGAAAATGAGAAATCTACGCCTCTCTTGCCAAAGTGATAGCCTGAGAAAACCCAGAATGTACATCTGGGCAATTTCAGATTTCACAGTATAAAGAATTTACCTATAGAGTTTTAATTTCATCTTGAGGGCAATCATAAGATGGCTTTTTTTCCGTGGGATACACAGAAATATCCCACTGTGCTGGATCCCTGAGTGCACTTCCCTGTTCTGGGAGGTTAGTTGGCCCAGTTAAGGAGTTCAGCTTGTTGTGTCCAAGGTCAGCTCCTTTGCTGATGAGTGCTGTGGTGAGGAAAGCTAAAAGCAAATCTCTGTCCTTCCTTTCTCTGGAGAGCTACTTTTAAGCAGAGAATTTACTGCTGGTTCCTGCTACGCTGATAGACACCACGTGAGCACTTCCAAACACTGTTAGCACTCAGTGTGGTACCTTCCTTCGTACTGCTCTGTGCCTAGGGTGGGCAGTGTTACCTGACCTAAAGATTAGCATTAATGTATAGCATTAGTCATACAGTATAGTAGCATCAGTAACAGCAGTTGTGGAGATGTCCAGGAAGTTGCCTGTAACACAGGCAGGCAGGTAACATGATGTCTGTATCCAGACCAGGCTCAAATGAGGGGTCAGCCATACCCAAATTCTGTGAGCAGCTGCACTGGGATTTGACACTGAGGGCAACCTGTGATGCAGAGAACCTCTCTACTCCCTAAGGGGCAACATACCACAAAGCCAGTTTCTTTCATGAAGTTTTCACTATTTCAGACCACAGTGCGAGCTGCACAGCTTGTGAGGGATCAAGCCAGCTGCTCCGAAAGGGATTTTGAGGGGGGAGCAAAGCATGATCCCAAAGCAGGTGGGAGCAGTTGCCTTATCAACAAAGAGGTGGCATGCTGTGCAAGAGAGGTCTAGATTTACTTTAAATTAAAATGCTTTTAAGGTAAAATGTCACTTTATATGAGGTAAGATTCTATATTCCTGTTTGACTAAAACCAGCTATTTTGTGTGTGTGTACATATAGAATCACAGAATCATAGAGTGGCTTGGGTTGGAGGGGACCTTAAATATCATCTAGTCCCAACCCCCCTGCCATGGGCCAGGACACCCTTCACTAGACCAGGTTGTTCAGAGTCCCATCCAACCTGGCCTTGAGCACTGCCAGGGATGGGGCATCCACAACCTCCCTGGAAAACATGTTCTGGTATCTCACCACCCTCACAGTAAAGAATTTCTTCCTAATATCTAACCTAAATTTCCCCTCTTTCAATTTGTACCCATTACCTCTTGTCCTATCATGAAGAGTCCCTTTCCAGCTTCTCTGCAGGCCTCTCTCAGACAGTGGAAGGCTGCTATGAGGTCTCCATGCAACCTTCTCTTCTCCAGGCTGAACAGCCCAAACTTTCTCAGCCTGTCTTCGCAGGGGAGGTGCTCGAGTCCTCCTATCAACTTGGTGGCCCTCCTCTGGACTTGCTCCAACAGTTCCATGTCTTTGTTATGTTGGGATACATGTGCATGCATGTGCTGCCATGTGTAGTTAAACAAAGCCATACAGGGAGAACATGCCAAGATTAAAAAAAAAAAACAACAAAACCCAAACAAATAGAGGTCCTAGATTTCAGGTCCAAGAAATTAGATGCTTGAAGGGATGGCAGAAAACACTGTAATCTCAGAGACAGAAATCTCTTATTCAAAATTTCAAGATAAGGATTGGAAAGAAGGGTCAGCTTCTTGTGAAATCCGAGAAATTAAATTAAAATAATTTAAATGAATAGGAAGTTAAACAGATTTAATACAAATGAAAGCATCATAATGTACCATGTCTCTTCTAAGCACATTATTATTCTCAAAGCACTCTACAAACACTTATAGTTTAATGATATTTTATCCCTCAATTCACAAAGTGAGGTTAAAATTAAAAATAGAAAAGGATTATGCTCTGAAGCTTACGACAGGAAAACTATTGGCCTGGCACAAACAATATCATATTCATTGTGGTTTCAAAAATGTATCAAATTACATTTTAAGCCATCAGCTAATGCTACTAAACAGACTGGTGCAAGATAGATAGCTATCCTGAAATGTTTAATGAATGTTGTTTGTTTGATCCAATAATCTCTAATCCGTACTGTGGTAGAGATCTTTCAATCAAGAAGCTGAAGTAACAAGTATGTTGTGCTGATATATAGAAGATTAGTAAGGCCTGATTTCACAGTATGGATTCAGAATGACACAGAGTAACTTCTTCAGCTGTTTATACTAGCCTGGCACTGAAAATTAGAATATTTACAGCATCCTTTTCTCTCAGGAGTGCACATGCTTCTTTGGGCAGGAGGAATGCTTTTCAGTTACTTTGGCATTAGTAATTTGTTATATACTGTCTACAAATGCTAGTAGTTCACCTACGCCTTGTTTTTTTTTCCAGTTCACAAAGTAACACAAGATGTAGAAGTTCTGAATGTGAATGCATGTGATATCTCATTATGTTGTCCCAAAATACGTACTTTCACCCAGTGTGCAAGAGATCAATCCACACACAGAGGAGAAGTATTTGATTTATTTACTGTTCTGCACAGAAAGTGGTGCTGGGTGGGAAATCCACAAAGCCAGCATGACTACCAAAACTTTTGACTTTTTATACATTTTAGCAAACAAACATTTTAGCAATAATAGTCATTGGCTACAAGCTAACTAGTTCTTTGATTAATTAGTATTCTATCTTCTACTGGTAAATGGTTTCTCAATTCTCGTGCTAGTTATTCTGTGTACTCAGTCTTTCTCTTCTTTTGGGTTGGTGTGTTTCAGGGGTCAGTGGTCACGATCTTCCCCTGCTAGAATTGCCTTTTACCCAGTTGGAGCTGATTTCAGTACAGTTGCTAAGTTGTCTTTTTAGTTTTTTCCTTATCTTGGGAGTTCTGCCAAATGTCCCTATGGCTTGTAGATTCTTCATTCTTTGTGTGTGCTATCAGTGGTACTTCCTTCTCCCCAGGCTTTGTTAACCTCCCCCTAGGTCTGAGATCACTGAAGCATGTCAGGCCCTAAACTTTAACAAGGCAATTCTACCAATAAATAATTTGGCTTTCTAATACATGGACATCAATTATGTCACAATGATATGGACGTGGTATGGACTCTGCAGCTACCCTGTGGATTCATCTGTCATTCCAGTTTTGTGTCTTTTTTCTCGAGCCTGGGTCTAGTAACCCATCTCCACGTGCCACTTATTCATTCAGATGAAGCAACACTGCTCTCAAGTCCTCCCCCTTCTTTCCTTTCCCATCATCTTGTCCGCAGTGCCTCTGCCTTTTGTGGGCAACATGTATGTGTTTGGGAACATGAGGAGAATTGTCGGTCCTAGTAGGAACTCGAGTGAGAAGGGGAGGGTTGTGCTGGATGTAGTGAACATTTTGTGTGAACTTGCAGTGCTGCTTTTGCCCTGAAAGGAAGACTGCCAAGGGAATGCTGCGCTCTTCCCACAGAGATCAGGAAAAATCCCTCTTTCCCACGCTAAGCCACCTCTCTTCAAAAGCACAGTGATCCTCTCTGAAAGATTTCATTCTATTATGACACTTAGCAGTGCTATGATCCTATTTCTGGTAGAACTGTAGCTAGAGTCTCAAATGCCTTCGGTCAGCTTTTGTGGCCGGTCGGGTGCCCTCTACTCATGCCAGCATGGAGGACTGATGGGTGCAAGCAGTGCTGCTGTCGTGGGCAGAGCCAACAACCAGGTAAAGCAATGAAATCAAATAGGAACCTCTGAATTGCGATCGGTAACAGGCTTCATTCAGAGTATGATGACTGAAGAGGAGCTGGTACATTTGGCATGAGATCTCTCAGATGAGGCCCTAATTATACATTTAGCACTGGATTAGTGGAAATAGTACATCAAAGAAGAAAATAGATGCTTAGTTGGGACAGTATTAAACCAGGGATTGTCAGCAAGTTTAACTTTTTGAAGTGAACTTCCTGAGGGTCTCAGGTATATTTCTAACAAAGTGGCAAAATACTTTCCAAATTGTAATGTTTCTGATTCTTTTCATCTTAACCCATCATAGTTTTGTTTTTTTTTTTTTTTTAAAAAACCCGACTTCAAGGCTGTTCTTTGTTTATCCCAGGCCAATCATTTTTTTTTTCTCCATATAGCTACATACAGGACTTTATACTGTGTTATGCCAGAAGGAGCACCAGGCCAAGTTGATGCTCACAGGAGACATAAACTTCATGGAGAAAATGGGCTTATCACCACACTACCAGGGTGCCTTACTGTATACGTTAGATAGATCAAAGGTTTATTTCCTTGTACTCCCAAAAGCTTTGGAGAGCTTTGGAGAGCTTTGGCTTCCTGAAAATAATATTCTGGTTTTGACCAGTACATTTGTAGCTGTTGCTGGTCTTTTCAGGATCATGCTCTTATTCAATGCCAGCAAAATCTTGAGCAAGGACGCCTTGTCCCACTGGGCCGTGCTAGAGCACAAGGGAAATTTGATCTGAACCATTTCCTCGTGTTTGAAGTATTTCCAGGATACTCTCTCCTGTACAGTTTACTAGAGGTCCTTCTGATTTTTTTGCTTGGAGAGTTGTTTAACATCTTGAATTGACTCACCACTTGTTTCTAGAGTCCAAGTACCCTTTTCTCATGGCTTTATTTCCCTTTTCTTAATGAAATCGTTCCTTTTTTTCCCTCTAAAGTTTTAGATTTTTACCCTCAGTGCTAATGAAAGGAAAAATCTTGGTTTCTTACCGTGCTGTGAACTGTGTCTTACAACATCCCATGGCATCCCAAATTTTCTGAGAAAGAGAAACTAAGATGGGTTTACACTTTATTTGCTTATTCGTGATTTAAGGAAGGGGCTTTTTTCCTTTTTGCTTTAAAGATTAAGGTCTCATTTTAAAACCCGGACCAAGAAATAATTTACACTTGAAACCCCAACTGGCAAAGTGATTCTTTTTCACTGTATGTACTGTGTAATTTTTACTGCTTGTTCATCCAAGCAGTAATGCTTATCTCAAAGCAGCACATTTGTGCTGGGGAGCAGGAAGAGTGGGGCTGCCCCAGGAGGGAGCAGGCTGTGGAGGAGACCCCAGCATGGCACGAGTGCCCTCTTGGGCGGGGTGCCGCCACCCACATCCGAACAGGGCCAGGGTGTTGACAGGACCTGCTGGTGGTCCAGTGGTCATCAGAGGAGGTGAGGTGACAAGGAGCTTCAGTCCCTAGGCAGCCAGCAGGTGTCCTGGGCAAGGGTGGTCAGGGCACTGCAGCCTGCACAGGAACTCAGGGCTCCTATGGTTTGGATGTGGGAAGTTGTTCCAGCAAGACAATACCTAATATATTTGGTTTTGAAAGCGTACCTCCTGCATTCACCCAACCTGAACTTCATGCTATTTAATTGCACTGTTGTTGTAATATAACTCCTCTGTATTTCAGTGGTCAGGCTTGGGACGTGACGGGCTGAGGAGCAAGTGCAGCTTTGTCCTGGCAACCAGGCTGGGACGTGCCTTTTGTCAAGCAGTGGTCCTTTTTCATGCCAGAACTTCCATTTTAGCTTGTTGTGGAATGATTTATCGCCAGAGCCAGCCAAAGGAGGTAACTGTGACAAATGAATACTCTGAAAACAATCTCCTTTCGGGATCAGATAAAGTAAACAAAATACGGAAAGCAGAGGATTCCCTGTATCCCTATTTGGCTGACCCCAGCCAGCAGGTGGGATGAAGTGAATTCTGCCACAAGAGGTGTTGCACAAAGTCATTAACATCTGTTGTAGGCTGAATGTACCTCCTGGGCTTTGCTAATGTTTGGAAGTAATTCCAGATCTTTTCCTTCATTTAGCTTCTTTGCTCTGAAGAACAATAAATATTTTGGCTGTCTACAATGATTCTTATCCACTTCTCTGCCCTTTTGTCAAGGAAAAGATAATATTTGATATGTCTTCAAGCCAATTCAATAATTGCTGTAGCAGAGGTTGCAACAACATAGAGGTAGAGCAGCTGAACATAGCAAGCCTGTCTAAAGTATAAGGATTTGAGGTTGGCTTTGCTGTCTGCCGGTAGCACAGGCTCCTGCCCTCTGGAGCTGACCTGTGGGAGCTTGCCGGCAGCTGGGCCAGAGGAGACTGAACCTGCTGACAAATTTCTGGATGCTGCAAAAGTCCTAGTCTTCCTTGCCCATGAGAGGGAAAAGCAAGCAGTCCTAGCAAGGGAGATTTTTGTAGTAAGGTCATAATAAACATAGGATTTAAAAAAAAAAAAAAAAAGAAATGTACAGGGGAATGAATTGAAAAAAAAAGTGCCCTTCTTGATTTTATTGCTTAAAGTTATTGGGCATCAATTTGATGAACACTTAAATATGCATTCTTTTTAGTTATTTTGAAAGACCATAACCTAAAAGAGACAACATATTGCCTTGTCTTCTTCCAGCATGTTCTGCCCTTCTGCATGTTCTAACAACCAGAGGCCTGCCAAGAGCTGTCCTCTCCTCTTAGGAACTAGTCTTTTCTTGGGAGAAACCTATCAGGAAAAGTATTATTTTCATCTAAATAGTTTCTGTTAAGGATGGCTCTCAGTGTTAATAAATCCTCTTGCTAAATAGGGGATTTCAGGCAGTATGTGCTTAAGTGTCTGAACTTGTTTAAGCTCACAGTAGGTTAGCCTCCAAGCTGGAAACCAGATCAGAGAGTAGTAGAACTATTTGTGCCCAAGTCCAAATCGATGGTTAAAACTGCTGCCTTGTGTTACAGAGACCATCAGTCTCTCCACAACTAAGGCTCCATCAATTCAGATTTATTTTCAGCCAAATAATAAACATTCCAAGAAAAATCTGTATTTGAACTCTTTGAATGTGGCTAGTTTCAACATGAATTTATAACTGAGTATCTTAATCTTATTTGTATTTTAATTTTTTAAAATAGGAAATATAGGACAATGTAGAAACAATGAAGCTGGGGACTGAGTTTATCTGAGTTTAACTTTGCCTCTGTGAGCTTTACCCACAGATAAACTGAGATACAGAAAAGAAGTGTAACAATAACAGTTGAGCAAAGTTTATGTCATCTCACCTACAAATGAAGGCTAGCAAAACAGAAAAGTTGGTATCAGCTGTTCTAGTTCAAAGCTTTTACAGATTTCTCAAGATACACAAGGGGTACTCCTCAGACCCTTCTACTTGAAGAAGCCAATTAACTGCTTCTTGATCAAAGACCAAAAGAAAAAAGAAGGCAGGATTGCCCTCATATAGGGAAAACTCTTAGCAGGGCACAAATTTAATTTTTTTTGGTAGCAGCACAATAGAAAATAGCAGAACTGCCTTCATAGTCATGTTGTATCATTTAAAGGAACTCAGAGCATTTATGCCCCAACAATACCTTTGATGGTAGTTCTGTATATGTGTTTTTAAACAAATCATATTTTTCCATTCCAAATGCTGCCTGGAATGGGATGCCTTCAAGGAAACATTATGTGAGTCATCCTCAAGAGACATGCAATTGAGGCACCTCCTTTGGAACAAAGTCATCTACATCCATCTAAAATATCCAATTATAAACAGTATTATGTTACTCACATAATTGCTCAACGGCCTTAGAAGCAATCTGTTTTTTTATGACAGTAAGAATTAATGGTGAGTTGTTGATGCTAAAGTTAGAATAACATCACACAAATATTAAAATGTCATTTCAGTGATAGTTTATTCTGGATTATGTTAAGAAATACGAGCTTGTGATCATTTAAGACTCATAAAACTTCTACTCCTTGTTAAACACTTGTTTGAATGTCTGAATGTAAAAAGTACTTTCTGAGGGTTAATTCATGTGGGAAGCTCAGGGCAGATGAAGAACTCACTGTGGATTTGCAGAGTAAGATAACACTCACAAACTTGTGCGAATTGTTGGGTTTATTTTCTGTGTACCTTTCTGTATTATGAAAATATTATAGAACAGATTTTCACAAATTCCCAGTCATACGTGGGCTTAATGCTGGCTGTGTTTCTCAACCCCTTGGCTCCAGTTTTGAGTTCTCCCATTCCAAGAGATATGGAAGAATTACTGCAAAGAGAGAAAGGTTTGAGAAGAGGTAAGTATATACCATGCTCATTGCAGGTGAGAGATAGAGGGTCTCACAAAATACAACAAATGGTACACCTTAATTATAAGGAGAAAAAGCATTTTATGCAACCTGATGCATGAATTCAGAGACTATGTAATCCTTACCTGCAGCCAGCAGGCCCCTGTTCAGTTGTAATACTTTCTTGCTGTTGTTGTTATTCCATCCTACTGCTAGAACAGGTCATGTTGCTCTCGTCATTCCTGGGATAGCATGCGTGTGCCATATGGAGCTAGCACAAGAGTAAATGATAAGCTGAACTTCACACACTCTCCAGAGAACTGACAGGGCCCAGGATGAATAATATGGGCTGTAGAAGGAAATCCAGAAAACACTGGTTAGTTAGGAAAGGCACTACACAGACAAACCCTGTCATTTTGGCATTTACTTAAAGAAAATTAAATACCTAGCCCCTCTAACTCATCTCTTCCCACAGGGCTGAGTTTTTTGCAGGTTTTCCACAGCACAGATATGGGAGACCTTGAGAGCCTGGGAGTAGCCTGGACTCTGAATGACAGCTGGAGGAGTAGTGATCCTTGGTGTTAGTAATGCATATGCTATTGGGAGTAACTAGCTTTGAGGAATCATGTTAGAATGACACTGATGTATTTGTCACATTCATTTGCACATTTATTTTGTGGGTAGGAAGAAGCTGGTTTTGAAAGAAACAACTAGTGATAATTAAAAGAAGGTATTCTGCAGTCAATTGTAACTGCTTTATGGAACAATCATGAGGATTGATGGATTGCCATCTTTCACTGAGGCCTCCAGTGACAGTGGTATATCCCTATTTCCCTACCTGTAACATTTTATGCCTTTCTTTTCAGTGTTCTTTCTCCTGAATTCTCTTGGAGCTCTTAACTATCCCTATTCAACAACTCTACCTCTTTAATTTTCCCTTCCATTATTTTGCCCAGATTTTCTCACAGCATTTGGTCACAACCTAGCAATTCTCCCAGAGGAGGCAAGGTTATGCAGCTAGGCCACATTGGATCAGATCCTTGGCACAGACAGCTGAACCCCTGGGGGCTGACAGAGGAGATGACCAAGAGAGGTTGAAAGACACACTAGATAGGAGATTACAAGGTGAAGTAATCTGTTTGGATCCAAGCCCAGATGGTGCCAAGTGAGTACATGTTGCAGGGATGATGGGAATGGTATGGCTGCTTTCAGTAGTGTATCATCCGTTTAGAAAATAATCTGAAATTCCAAGAAATTAATAAATGTCTTTATGATTATATAAAAGTCTTCATGAATATGTAAAAGTCAGATGGTGCCTGATACACGCTGACCTCTGATACGTCCCTTATTCAGTCGTGGCAATGTGTTAATATGTCCCCAATAATACATGTGCAACTGGGATATAATAGGGGCTTTACTGGTTTCCAGCAGGGCTACAACACAATCACTGACTCACTTTTATCTGAAACGAACAACCCTTCTCTCTCCTCCCTGCAAACAATAAGATTGTTAGATCCAAGGCTGAATTCATGTTGTTGTGAACAGCTGCAAATCCACTGACGTCAGCGGAGCTGTAACCACTTAGTAAAATGAGAGTCCAGCTTGTGGTGATGTTTTGGATGAATTTCAGTGGAACAATTACATTCTATCTTTCTACAATTCTCTGGACTTTTCCTTTAGATGGATATGTTTTAACCTGTCCTATGTAGCACTGAAGTGTGCTGCTGAACAGCTGCTTGTGCCATGTAAGTGATTCTTGCAACTCTTTATGAAGGAGATTAAAGTCTGGCTGGATGAACTAGCTATATTGTGGAAGTGTATGAGATTGTAAGAGGAAAAATAAAGCTTTTTATCTCAAGGGCCCAATAAGCACGATATCCCACAATGTAGGAGCTATGGAGCATAGGAGAGAGGTGCAGGCCCTACATGGGCAGCAAGAAGCATGACTATAATATTCAAGGGCTGCTAAAATAGTCTTAATCTTACAAGCTGCAGTCTGCTATGGCTTGATCTTGCAAAGTGTCTAAAAACATTAGTCCATTGACCTCCAGTTACACAGATCTAGAGTGAAGCAGAGAACCAGTACTGCAGAAATTTGAGCTTAAGAGCAGTCACTGCTGATTGCAAGGACTTATTTTTTTCTGTTTTCCTGAGAAAAAGGAAACTCCACATGGAGGTGGAGAAAGTGCTGGGAGGGCATAATGATCTCCAGTGGCTTCAACACCCAGTTCCAGACCAACACTACTGTGCCTGAATCATGGTGGAGCAAGTTGTTTGGCCTTTGGTACAAGAAATTTCCAATAGACTATGTCTACATTAGATTAGATTGTGCTGATCCTGTTCCCTAATCAGGTCAGCTGCATGGGAGTTGAACTCCAGTTCTTCCCACTGAAGTTGCATCTGTCTCAGGAGTTGGTATTCTCTGTGTTGGAATGGAAGACAAGTAAACAGGAGCTTTCAGGGGAAAAAATATGTTTTCTTTTAATTTGGTCAAAATTATTTTCTGTATGGACATTTGTTTAAGTAAGAAATTCTGATAGTGTAAAAATGTTCACAGTTCCAATCTTCATTAAAGTTATACAATTAAGTATATACAGATTACTAAGGTGGACTTTCTGAGGCTGACATGAGCCTAATACAACATCAGCAGTCAGGGTCTATTGATAATGTTCTTTTTGCAGAGTCACCTTTAGGCTGACCTTTGATCCAAGCAGTGTGAATGACAGTGGTTTGGGATGCTTACAACAGGTAACTGAAAAAAAATGAGGGCATGTAATAAAATTATTAGCACTGAGATGAAACAATGTAATGGAAGATACATGTCTAATCACTGAGGGAAAATGCTTTATGTACAGGATGGATTCTGAGTGTCCCATCTTCATCTTACTTAGCCTGAGGCTGTGGGAAGAGCAAACAAAGAACATGTAATTGTTCCCACACAAGAACAGACAAGCCTACATTGAAAAGATAATGAGTGAAACTAGCAGGATTCAGGGCCGTTACATGCAGTCTCCAAGGAGAAACAAAGTTCAGTCTGAGACCTTGAATATCAAAAGAAGTTAAAAGACTTATAAATCCTTGGAGAAGACAGAGGAGGGGAAGATCACTTTTTAGAAGTTCCCTCTGGAGACAAATTGAAGGTAAGAGATTGTGAAGAGAATTTAAATATATCTGGCTGTTTAGAGGTGTTGGTTGTTTAGATTAAATAAGTACCTTTTAAACAAAATGAGTCACTTAGAGTTGTAATATTGTGTGATTTAGCATGCTGTTTGCTTAGCTTTACTTGCTTAGCATGAGTAACTGGGTTTGCTGAAGCCTTAGGCCACAAGCTGTGGACTTTCACTGACATCTATGCTTTTGGCTGGAATAGAACTTGTTTTCTTACTAATTTTCCTAGCAGCTAGCACAGTGCTATGTTTTGGATTCAGTAGGAGATCAATGTTTATAACACACTGATGTTTTAGTTGTTGCTGAATAACATTTTGACAAATCTAGGCCTTTTTTAGTTTCCCGTGTTCTATCTATGAGTAGGCACAAGAGAAACACAAACCAGAAGATAGAGAGGCGGTCGGCAGCAGAAGATGCAACTCCACCAGATAAGAACAGTTAATGGCCGGCCTCTGTGGAGAAGAAAAAAGAATCCCACAAGGTGTTAGAAGACCCCAGACCACAAGTCACCACTGGACTAAAAAGGCACATGCAGAGCTTGTAAGGCATGGGTGCATAAATCGTAAGGATGAAGTTGTCCAGAGATTTCTTTTTTTGCAGCAGCTCTCTGGAGGCACCCAGCTCAAGCTGACTCTACTGCTGTAACACTATATTAAATTATTTGTTTTTATAAAATCCAACACCTGAGACTCTGCTGTGGGAAACTGAGGGTTGAGCCTGGAGGAGGAGGGAATGCACCTGAGAATGAATGTGTGTGAGCTAGGAGCCGAAAGGAGCATCCATTTGCTCACTGGAGCTGCCCGCTGCAAAGGAGCTCTGGTCCTAGCAGTTGAAGTCTTGGGTGGTGTGTGTGCAACTCCTTGAATGGCGTGAGAATGCTCAGGCAGTGTCTTCTCCCTTAGCACAGCCTTCATGGACCAGGAGAACAGCAAACCTAACAGTTGTACATGCGGACAGTTTCATGGTTTAAGGATATCTTTATCTTTCATATGCAAATAACAGATAACATGATTTAAGCTTGCTGTTCTTCACACCTGTAATTAACAGCAGAGAAAACAGAAGTACAGTTATATGTGAAGGGCTAGGGGAGCCATAACTAGTAGTCTGGAAAGTGCAGACAGGGCCCCAGCAGAAAACAGAAGCATTATGATATGTCATCACACACACAAAAAAGATGATAGCTAGAGCCTTGGGATGTGGGAAGAAACTTGTTCAGACTGTGGTCAGAGTTATAGCAATGCTAATAAGCAACTTTCCCCCTTTAAAAAAAAATAAAAGAGAGAGAGAGGACTGTGTTCTTCCCTTCATGTCTTTTTCCTACTCCAGATCTTTGATTTTGCCTTTTTCTGTCTCCTCCTCTTTGATATGTATAATCCTCATAGGAGTAGTATTTGATGAATGGGGGTGTTAGATAGTTGCATGTACTAGTAGTTCTTGTAAGTATTACTCCAGCTATGTGGATGATGTCCTTCGAAGAAAAGGCAATAGTGTTTCCCAGAAGCGTGACTTATCTTCGTTGTTGGCTAAGCCTTTTGTAAAATCCTTTTGAAGCATCTTCTTTTCTTTTTAATAGAGGTGTGGTGGTTTTCTTTCAGCTTGTGACTAGTACCTTTCAGAACGTTCATTGACAGCACGTTCCCAGCCTGCCAACCCTAATACCTTGTGCAGTAGATGGCTGCTTTTAGCAGCAGTCATCTGCTGCCAAGTTTCTAGACAACTTGAAATCCAGGGCAGGCATGGTCTGGAAGCTTGACAAACGGCACATCAGGATTCCTACCCATTTGTAGACTGAGCAGCTGCTCAGCATGTGTCAGATGCGGTTCTCTTCCTTGTTGGACCCCTGGCTGCAGACATTGCTTCTTCCCAGTTTGTCCTGCATTATCTCACACTGCTGTCAGTATCTAGATCTAATTTTGCAGTTTGAAGCTTTTGGTGTCTCTCTATCTGTTGCCAAGTTTAAGATCCAGGGCCTTGCTGTCAAAGCCCCCTGTGACACCCTCTCTAGGATCTATTTCCTCTCCTCTTGTTTTCCATCACATTTCTCTCACAACTGATGCCAACTGAAATGATTCCTTCATGTTATTCTTCTGTTCATCAACTCTCATCATTATTACAGTGCATTTCCTTCACGTGGAAAAAATTTCCTGACTTTGTATATTGTGGTTTTTCTGAAAAATTCATTCATTTCAGACCACCTGCTCATCTGCAGGCACCTGTTACTGTTTCTCTTCCTGCATGAGAAGGGAAGGGGAACTCCAGGAGGCAAAAAAAAAAAATCTTTTGTTAATTAAAGCCCTTTCTTTTTTTTTGTTATTTTTTTCCCATGAATCTAGGTTTGTGTAGCGTTACAGCAGAAGTTTATTTCACCAGGACTGGTTTTGTTTGCTTTGATTTCCTGGCAAAATCTGGTCTGGAGTGCACACTTCTCTCGTGGGAAATTCCTCTATAAACTTACTCAGAAGCAACAGCCAGAATCCACATGTACCTTCTCCATCCCAGACACAGACTGAGCCTGCAGATGCCAGCAGTAGCACACAGAATTTGTCCCACGTAATTATTCTCTGCTCCTCTCCATTGAAAAGGAACAGAATAGAGTGAACAAGAGGACCATAGGGTAACTTGGCATATGCTGTCCCTCATCCAGGTGGAGGACCTCCACAGGCTAGGAGGAGGCTGCCAAGGTGCAGCCATAGTCCAACAGTGATGAATGGGCTTAAAGGAAAACAAGCGTACTTCCCTGAAAATTTTTATTTTGACAAAGCATCTTGAATGGTTGGTGACTCCAGTTTCAGTTAAACAAATTGCAGAAATTCATTTCCAGCAAAAGAAGTTTGATGTGATGCTTCAGAAAACATACTCATTCTCAGCTCTCAGCTATTGAGAAGATCTATTTGCATTTGCAAATATGAAGTGAAAATGTAGCAAGAATATACACTATTTTTCCATACCAACATATAGTATTTTTATTGTGGAGAAAATTAAAAACCTCACATGTAAAGTGTTGCATATATTTTTTTTTCTAATTCATACTGTTTTGCATAGCTGATTCCTAACATCTCCTTTGTTTTAACAAAGCTGTGTTTCAGATTAGCATATCTTGGGAGTGCCACAGTAACATGTATTATTGTACAGTTAATGCTTATTGACTCTTTCAATAGATATTTAACAGGTTTCTTCTCTTTTCATGTAATAATTTAAAATTATCTGGCAGGGCCATTTTTATTTACACATACCAGATGAGGTTTGAAGGATTTCCTCTAATCTTTTTTTATCTTGTGTCTCTTGAGGGAGCTGCGATTTAACGTATCTGGAACACTGACATTGTCGTATTGCTTTCCACACATTTCAATACTGTAGTAGTTCTCAGTGTGTGAAACTGCACTAACCCTGCTGATGTTAGAAGCTTGAATACTTTGTAGAGAGAAGTAGATGTTCAACCCTATACCCTCCAGTAGATGTCATCGTGACAATGGAGAATACTGTTGGGGATACTGGTGTGAAATCTCCTTTGCCAAGGCAGGAAACAAGCTTTGCTGTAATAGACTTTGTCAAAACAAGGTAATTCTCTCAATGTTTAGTATTTATGGAGACCTTTTTCTTTCTATAATGCCTTGAAAAACATGCTGACTGATAAAACACAGTCACCAGTCAGGTCACACAGGGCTGCAGTTTGTGGCAGTGATATCTATGTGCTCTGAAGGTGGGCATAAATATAGATATATATGGACAGACGCACATGTGCAATACTCAGTTTGTCAACTGCTTTTCCCCCCCCCAACTATATAGTTTCTTTTGTATGACACACCTTGCTCAAAACTATTACATCTTTTCTTTTATATTTCCCCCTCTCCACCCTAAACCTCTTTAGAAATAATTTCTCCAAAGGAAAACTCAAATCCTTAAAAGGAAAACCCAAATCTTCCTGCTTTATTTTTACCAAGAATTAATCTCTCCACATGTGTCAGCACCTGAGCTGCCTGGCGTCCAGTCAGTTTTAAGGTTCACAGCTGCCTGCGTGAGCGATGGTTATTGAGCGGTGAGTAATCCACAACCTTGTACTATTACTAGGTATAATTTTAATCCCTCAAACAGAGATCAAATCCCCAGAAAAGTCGAGAGACAAGTCAGTCACTGGCAGTTTTACATGCACCAGGGCTGCAACACACACATCTACAAATAATTTGAAAAGCACATTGAAAATATGTTTAGCTATTGTTCGATAGCTGATTTGAGTTTCTCAGAAAGATTGTGAAGTTCATGACTAGAAAAAAATATCAGACACCTTTCCCCACCTTGGAAGTCCCAACAGCTTTGATTGAATATGTGATATGTATCTAGTATATGTTTTCCCTTTTTAATTTTAGCCAGTGCTATGTCTGTGTTCTTCATGACAGACTGACATTATGTAAGATTTTGTCAGATAAAATATAGCACAAGCTGAACTGCATGAAGCAAGCTGCTGAGCTGAAATGTGACTTTCTAAAAATCAACAGGGTGCAGCTATATCAAATAATAAGTACATAATCTGAATGTTCTCTTTTGTCTAGATAATAGCCCTATGAATAATAAGTTTTTATTCTTTAAAATGGCAGGCTTTGGGGAAGCAGATAGCAAGAAAGCAGAGCACTAATGGCCTGATTAACTTAAGAGTCTGCTTCTCCTCCTTAGTCCAGTCTTTGAAAGTGAAGCAGGTCTCTGCAACCAACATTATGAATTCTAGGGGAAATGGCCAAACAATTAGAACAAATTTGTGACCTCCCACAGTAAGAGGAAAGCAAGTCTTATTGGCAGGATTTTTGTCATTGTTCACATTCATAAAAAAAAATTGTTGGCTGGAATTTTGTCCTTGACCAAGTGGAAAGCCTTTCTGCTGGCAGGAAAACAACATATTTGATCAAAACAAAGCTGCTGATGCTCTTGACAGAACAAGAACAGACATCTGTCTGGCTGCTCTGAGTAAGCAAAAATACCAGAAAAACTCCATAAAATTCTATTAAAATAAATGGGGTAATGAAACGGGTGCAAAGAATGCATTTCTTTGTAAGTTGTCTCCTTTGGGCACTGCCAGAGAACCTGGGAAAAAAAGCATGTCTTTTATAATCAAGAAATTTAGGGTTAACAATGAAAACAAACTGTAAAAACCCCTACAGTAACATTCTAAGAACTGGGTAGAAATAGCTATGAATTATCTCTAGTTCATAAACAAGCTTATCTATAAACTATCAGAAAAGGTAACAAAGATAACTACCTAACTCATGTTTGCTTTGTATTCTGCTTCTAATATGTCAGATTTTTGTTACATATATTTTCCTATTTAAGAATACTTGTGTTCCCATACTTCTTGTAAAAGCATTTCATGACACTGTAATTTAATTTCACTTAAGTCTTAAAATATTCAATCTGTAACCCATTACTTTGAAAGGAGAGAATAAGCATAGCCAATAAAAGCCCAGAAGCTCAGAAAGGTAATCATGAAGAAATGTCACTCAGTTCTCTGTATCTCTCTTAAATCAGGGTCAAATATACCTAAACTGTTCTTAAAAACCTGAACTGATGGTAATTCCACATTTTCTTCCGGTGATCTGCAGTTGCAGTGCTATCTGTACAGTTAGAGCAGGCTTATAAGAATAATGGGGACAAACTTTTTAGTAGGGCTTGTAGTGATAGGACAAAGCATAATGGTTTTACAGTAAAAGAGGGTAGATTGAGACTAGATATAAGGAAGAAATTTTTATGACGAGAGTGGTGAAAGACTGGAACAGGTTGCCCGGAGAGGTGGTGGATGCCCCATCCCCACAAACATTCAAGGTCAGGCTGGACTGGGCTCTGAGCAACCTGATCTAGATGAAGGTGTCCCTGCTCACTGCAGAGAGGTTGGACAAGGTGACTTTTAAAGGTCCCTCCCAACCCAAACTATTCTATAATTCTACGACTTCCTACTTTCTGTCCCCCTTGCAGCTTAGCCTTGCAATTTGTTTCCCTTTCAGCTTTAAAATAAACATTATCCTCTCTCAGGATTATGAAACTTAGTAATGTAGCTGAAGCCTTAGCTTTTCCTGGGGAAATTGTTTGAAATGTGGAGTCTTCAAATCAGTGCTGGTTCTGTACCCTGGAATAGCTACAGCTGAGAGGAGGATGGGGCCATGGCAGAGGAGTTGGGTCAGACCAAAAAGATGTTGCTGTACAGACACACTCGTGCTGCTTTTCAGGGCTGCTTCCACTGGTCCTGTATGGAGCCAACCACTGTACATGTACTAAGGGCTTCCTAATACAGCTGGGTGTCAGGGTGTTCAAGCAGGACATCAAGCTGCTTCTCTGGGCTAGCAGAAGACACATGAACTTTGTGGGCTTGGCTCTAGTGTTTTGTTTTTTTGGGCTAACAGGATTACATCAGAAGGGAGAGCTTCCGATAGAAATATGTGTGCGTGTGCTTCTAGCTCTTGTGATTCACAGGAAAAGCTGACAAGCATTACCCAGGAGTAAGCAGCAATGAAATGTCAGCTGTTAGCTCTGAGCCCAACCACAGCCTCTTCATCAGCTAAACACACGCTGAGGGAGGAAGTGGTGAGCACAGCTGGGCAGCCTCGTACACACCCAGCACCACTGGCCTGCTGAGTGGCTCTGCCCTGGCCCCAAATGCTGCCCCAGAGGGACAGGGCTGCTCATGGGGGAGCCCCCAGGCCAGTTGGGAGGCAGGCTGGAACACTGGGAGACATCCCATGACTGTAAGTTTCTCGTGAAAAGAATATGCAGCTCTTGGGCTGGTTGGGGGTCTGACAGCCCTTGTAAACCGAGCTGTTTCTTTTCTGTAGTCCAGCAGCAAAACAATAAATATACACACTCAGAATACTGTCAACGTGCCCAAGCACACGTGGGCTGGAAGAGGAATTTTCTGTAGGAGTAACAATTAGTGAGCATGAAGAGCCATGAAAATGCAAAAATCCTTGGATTGCCTTGCACAATTGTTTCCTCATCTTTCTCTCTTTTACTTTCACAGCATCCGCACCAGCCCTCCCTGTTCCTCCTTGTGTATACAGCAAGGAAGAGCCCCCAGCCAGGGACCAGAAACAGTTGTGGTTAGGGAAAAGAAACCCAGCTCAGCTGTGATAATTAAAATAGCTGTGATTCTTTAATTGAGCTGCTAATACCAACGCAGGAATGTTGCATAAAAGGCCTGGTGGGTAACAGATTTTCTTTTAGTACTTCACTGAGCAGGAAGGACTGTAGCGCTGCAAGGAGCATGTGCCACAGAAGATGCTCTGCTGTAGCAGAGCCTTGTCTCTTTCTAGCTTCCCCCCTCCCAAAACCAGCTTTTCCTGCTGTTGATTCTGTCATGATGTTGTGTGTTTGGTTGTAGATCTCATAACAGCAATCTCCACACTGTTCTCCTCTGCCCCTCCCTTACCTTGAGGGATTGTTTCTAGGATTCTGGGCTACGCAGGCTTTGATGCAATGCCTGTGTCTTTCCACTCAAACATTTTATCTTGTGAACTGCTGTGCTTACAAACCTATGTATGTGCTTTTAACCTCTGCTTTTAAAGTGTGGTGAAGTAATGGATTTCCTAGCTCTTGTGTAGTAAGGATAGCTTATGTATTATTTATGTTTATGATTATTTGCTTGCTATGTTTTTTTAAATTTTGCCTTATATTAGTGGTACAGTTAGAAAAAGCTTTTTCTGTTGTCAAATTCTTACAGTAGTTTCTCCTCAAGATTTAATCAAAATCAGGAACTACTACCTTGCATTTTCAAGTGGTGTGAGCATCATCCCTTAGTGCAAAATATTGATACGGACCGTATTGTTTATAAAACTGGCCTTCAACAACAAGTCAGACTCAGTTTTAAATTTGAGTTATGTAAATTTAAATTTTGGGAAGCCTTTGCATAGTAGAATAAATTAACTAATTTGTTTTTAATTCTACTGTAGTGTTTTTGTAATAAATATTTTTTGCAATATTAGCAAATAAAAGGCATAGTGGTGTTAGGCTTGTGTATAAGCTTTGCCAAGAAAAACGAAGTAAGGAGTTCTCCAGGTTGCCGGGAGAACTCCAGGTTAGTAAAAAGCATAAGATAAAAGCTATATTTATTTAGAATAAATAAAACATTGTAAATTATGAAGTACGGGATAATTTTTTATATTTCTATGCTAATGTATTTTTTTTTAATCTGAAGTTCTGGTAAGAGGATTTTATTCAATCAATTAAGCAACAAAATGCTTATAGAGTCCTTCCTTCTTGAGCAGTTTCCTTTAAAATGTTTTGTGAAAACATGAGAAATCTGAGACACCGAGTTCTTCAGTGTTTCAGAGTCAAACAGATGTTAGTGATTTTTCACTTTCCGGAAAGATCTGGTAAAGAGCTTTCTGCTAGAGCAATTTTCTGTCAAAACATGGATTTGATAAAATGTAACTTTTGGTAGGAAGATACTGGTTTCTTTCACGTTTTCAAGGGAAAACTATCAAAATATTTTATTTATGCTTGAAACTAGAATATAAAGAGGAAAACCATAAGTCAAAACAGAACATCTGACACTGTCAAAATATCATATTTGTCAGTTGTTTCAGAGGTCCAAAAATAAGAATTGCAGAATTTGTGTTTTTGCAGAAAGTGCTGTCATTTTATTTCCATTGGAAAGGAAATTTCAGAATATCTGTTTTTCTTCCTACGTCAGCATGATTGTCTTACTTTTTTCTTCCTGACTTTTTATATGCTTTCATTACTGAAACTGTTTTCATGGAGAATGTCAGACCAAGAGTCTCCAGAGCCCTCTGCATTTGATACAAAGCTCTTGGACCTCTGCTGACTTGAAGGACGACTCGATGCTTCCTTGTAGTTTCAATTAGTGGAGTTAATCAAAGGCTCTGTAGGAGAGCAGTGTGAGTTCTGAGTGTCTTTGGAAATGTAAGCTGAATTTCTAATCAAGACTACAGACTACTCTTAATTCTGCTGTGAGTGTTTTTCCATCCTAATGAAAACAGAAGGGCTGCTCCACGATGGTCCTACCATCCATCTAGCAGCCTGTGCAGTTGCTGCGGTCACAGCCAGCCTGGCCTAGGCTGGCAGTGGGACAGAAGACTAACAAATTGTCTTCTAGAGTTCGGTCTCTTTCCCTAAATGGTGCCCTTCTTGGTGTCTCACAGGCTATGGATTTGGTATGAGATCAGATGACTGGAAATAACTGCTATTTTTTTCCCACAGTCCAGATGTACTATCTTTTAAAAATGGTCTGTGTGTTGAATTGAGCTTTAAGAACATGGTCATATGACAGAGATTAAGGTTGTTAAGTATTTATTTATCAAGGATTTCTATTTTTAAAGAAGCTTACAACTCCATTATATATCTAAATATAAGAACTTGTAATGAAAAGGCGGAGACTAAAAATTATAAAGAAGGCAGAA
Source organism: Lepidothrix coronata (assembly GCF_001604755.1). Lineage (NCBI taxonomy): Eukaryota > Metazoa > Chordata > Aves > Passeriformes > Pipridae > Lepidothrix > Lepidothrix coronata. The sequence goes on along the minus strand of NW_016690286.1, from coordinate 2,055,775 downwards.
GCTCTAGGTTCCAAATTATGTTTCTGAGCAATGTTTTCTGAAATACAAAGGGGACTTCTTCCTGGAAATACTGTTTGTGAAACAGCACTGAGCAGTCCTGACTACTGGGGAAGTGGAACAAAAGTTCTGATTCTTTGTGGCCCTCCTCTGAGAGGGCAGTTTGAAATGGATTGCTAATGGCAAAAAAACCTCCCATGAACTCAAGGCTAAAGTGCAGTAAGCACTGTGCCCAACTCTGCATAGAAATATAAACACATTAAAAAGAAAATTTATTGCATACATCTTTTTGCATTTAGAAGATATAAGGCTAATGTGATAAGAGTGCCTGAAACACTAATATAATTCAGGAGTTAAAAAGTTATAATCTGTGGAAGTAATATAACTTAACCAGTTTCTTTTGTTAATGTGACATGACATTGAAGAACAGTTATCTGCTGCATGTGAAGAATTTGCCTGCCTTTTGTTTGTGGATGATTCATTACTTTTGCTAATCATTAGAGTCATAACACATTACTAACAACAAATTAATAACTAATGACAGTGTGAACTCAGTACCTCATTGAAATTATCAGGGTCACTTAGTATGTCACAAGCCACATCAGTACCCAGCATCCCTACTGACACTGGGTCTGAGAATGCAGGCTAATAAAGTCCTCCTGTATTGCCATATCTTTGCTTCCATTGCTTGTTCTTTGGTCCATGCTGCTCTCAGAACTGCAGGACTGAGCAGTAAACCAGCTCAGGGAACAGAAAAGTGTTAAAAAAAAACACTTGTCTCTTCTACTTGGTTCTCTTCAGACTGAATTATTTGGTGTTTTGTGTAACTGTTGGGTCACAAAACCCAGAAGGGTCTCAGGAATAGGTATAGGCAGCAGGTGGGAAAGGCATTGTGATGGAAGCTGTGTATGCCTGCAATGTTGTTGGCAGAAATAATGGCAGAGAAAGTCAGATAAAGAACTTTAAAAAAAGCCCCAAACCATTAAATATTCTGATTCAGATTTGTATTCTTTCGAAGGTAGAAGGTTATTATCTCCCTCAAAAAGCTACATTTGGTTGTTCCTAAGATTATGGCATTTAACTGTCTCTCTTCATCTTAGTGAAATAATAAAGCTTTTTTATATCTTTGTTGGAACTAATATCCATCTTTTCAGGAAAACAGACCTATTTTATCCAGTGTCATAGAAACTGATGGCAGAATGAGTTTAGACCATAAGACAGTGGGAGTATTATAAAGACAAATGGCTTAGTAAGACATTTATATTCTAAAAGCAATATTTATTATAGTTTGTATTATAGTTTGTATTACAAAAGATCCTTGAAAATAGTACATATATTTTATTGTGAATAAATTGATATACTATATACATAGGGAAGTGAATGGTAAAATAGCACAAGTCTAGAAACAGCTCAGATAGAAAGATACTGATGTATCTATGCAGGATGGCCAAGCAAACTTGAAGAAATGCATTGAACCTGATATTTTCTCATGTTCAAGGCTCCAGGGAAGTCAATAAACTTGTACGTGAACATGTTATCTACCTGTACAGTCACTGAGGAAATGAAGACTGGCATCGCATAGAAGACTATGATTTTTAAATGAGTAACTGTATGAGAAGCACTTTGTGACAGTAAATGTTGATGGTGTTAATCTGGGCTCTATCATTATCATGTTTGATACTGACCAAATCACACCCTCCTTGCCTTGGTTTCACCACAGAGCAATCAGATTAGTGATTAATTAAATCTTTATTAATCCTGAAGATTACTATAAGCATGTGCTTCTGAGGATTAAAACTTACATCTGAAAGCACACTTGCAAAGTAACTCTATTGGTAACCAAAAAATGTAAACTGAACTTTAACAACCAAAAGCAGCTAATTGTGCTGTATGCAGATTTATTTCAAGATCACTCTTCAGAGCATTCCAAGGATGAAGTTAATAGAAAAAGGGGAAAAAAAGGCAATTGAAAAGGCCTTGGAGTGCTGTGGAATTAGACTTGCTCAGAATTGCTTCACTTTGAGAAGGCCGATAAGAATCCAGCATCTAAATAATGATTAAGACATGCCTGATGAAACTTCAGAGGCGTTCAGTTCGAGGCGTTCCCATCAGGGTGCCTGGAAACATTCCTTTCGGATCTTCAGCCGTACCTCTGCTGGGGCTAGGGCAGCACAAGCTCGAATCTGCCTCTGCCGCCGGCTCTTTTTTTATGTCCAAGCGATGGCAGCGGGACTGTGCGAGTGACATGGGACAGCGGTAGACCACACGCCTCTGGTGCCGGCTCCCTGCAGCCCGGCCCAAGCGCTGCCGCCCGTCTGGTGTCCCGAGCGGACACTGCCACCGGCGCTCGAGGGGCAGTTTCGCGAGCGGGCGCTCCCCGCTGCCCCGGAGGGCGCATCTCCCCGCGGGGCACGACCCTGCCCAGCGTCCCGGGCTGCGCCTCAGCTCACCCCAGAGCCACGTTCCCGATGCAGCCCCGGCTGAGAAGCGATGACTCGGCCCCTCGTTTCCGTGCCCGCCCCCGGGGCGCCCCCACACCGCGGCGGCTGCGGCGGCAGCGCCCACCCCCCTCCCCGCGCTCCCCCCGGCCCGGCGCCCTCACCGCCCATTGGTGGAGCGGGGCGCCCGCCCGGCCCGCTCCGCCGCGCCATTGGCTGGCGTGACCGCGCCGCGCGCGCTGGTTGGTTGCGGGCGCCGCCAGGCAGCGGCGGGGCCGGGCGGGGTCCGCCCGCGCTCCGCTCCCGGCGGGAGGGGAGTTTGAGTCGCTGCCGCGGCGGAGCCGCCGGGTGGGAGGGTGAGTTCGGCTCGCGGCCGCTCCCGCGGGCACAACTTTTTTGCCGTCCGGGGCTGTCGCATCCCGGCGGGATGGCCGCGGCTGTCGGGCAACTCGCGGCCGGCTGAGCGGAGCCCCTCTGGCTGTGGGTCCCGCGCCTCGCCCCGGGGCAGCCGGCGGCGCGCGGCTGGGGCGGCCGGGACCCGCCGGGGCGGCAGTGGGCGAAGGGAGCAGGAGGGTGCGGGCGGAGAAGGGAGGGAGAGAGGAAGGGAGGGAGGGAGGAAGGGGGCGATGGAGTTGCCGGGGGCAGGGCCGGTGCCCAGGGGCGATGGAGGGGCAGGGCGGGGTCCCTGCCCCCGGTGAGGGGCCGCGGGGCGGCGCTCCGGGTACCGGCTACAGCCTTCGTCCTTTCCGGGAGTCCCCCCGGGGCGCCCCCGGCATCCCAGCCGCGGTGGCCGCCAGCGCCCGGTCCCGCTCGGGAAGGGCAGTGCCGGGAAGCGGCGGCAGCGCCGGGGCCGTTCGGGACCGGCGGGGCAGCGGCGCCTTGTGCCGCCTGGAGAAGGCGGCCGGGGCTGCGGGCGAGACAAAGGAGCTGCTCCCGTCGTGTCCCCGGAGCAGGGCGGGCAGCGCCGTGCCTGGCGCTTCCCGGCGCGCGCGTGAACCTTCATCGGAAGGGTTAGGGCAGAGTTCGATGGCGAGCTGTGAAATATCTTAGTTCTAGCCTGTCTTATCTGTGTGTTCGGCTTTTTCGCCGCCGCGTCGAGTTCGGTGCCGGCGGTGCGGATGCGAGAGGTGGCAGCAACAGTTACAACCGCTGAGAGTTCGCGGTGCCCGGGTAGGAAGCGCCGCAGGCTGCAGGGCTTGTGTCTGCGTGGGCTTCGTGCTTTAACTTCGAGCACGTTAAATGGGAGTAACCTGTGTGCTTTGTGTTGTAAAGGTAACGGTGAAAGCAGAGGTAAAGCCCGTGGTTTTGGCTCGTTCCCTGTAATGCCGACAGCCATCACGTTTGTTTCCCGTCCAATTCAATTCCAGCTCTGTGCCGAAAAAGCTCCTGAGTCTTATGCTCACGGGGAAGAGATGTATGTTCTCGAGGATTATGAAGTCTTGCTGAATATCTTTCAGAATTTTTAACATACGCTGCCAGTGAGTGAGGAAGTGACTGTAGAAGAAAAAAATATGGAATTTTCTATTAAGTGATGTTGGTTTGTTGGCTGTTGGGTTTGTTAGCTGCAAATTCAGATTTGGTGACTTTGTTTTGAAGGTAGCTTGCGTGAATGACATTGCAAAGAAGCAAAAAGCAGTTTTATGGAGCAAAGTGTAAAGTGACATTGATGACTGCATGTCATGGCATCTGAAAGCCTTTTCTGAAGTTTTTCCCTCCAGTAATGTACTTATATGCTACAGTGTCTTTTCATAAGTTTGGGCTTTCCCCAGAGTCATAGAAAGGTTTGGATTGGAAGAGACCTTAAAGATCATATAGTTTCCCCCCGCCCCCAGCATTTCACTTTTGTTCCCTCCACCTTCCAACAAGTTATTTTATGTTGCAAAAAGTACGTAGTATTATATAATGTGGTCAAATTAATCTCCAATCTGTTTTATTTTCACCAGTGAAATACTTTTGGTAAAAGTAATGTACTTTGAAGTTGAGTTGCAGATCCTTCTGGCAATGTTCTTGGACGCATGTTTTCCTCCAGAGTAAGAAAACAATACGAAAATACTACTTTTGAAATGCAAAACTCAGCTGCTTCTCTTCTGTGATAATCTCTGTGAGACAAGGCACCTCTAACATGCCTTTTATCAGAGAGATGACAATTTTGAGGAAGTTCAGTCCTACTTAGGATGATTTATGAACTGTAGCAATTCACTTCCTTTCAGCGTTGAGCTGTTTTAAAGGTACATGTTAAATTTAATCAGAAAGCTTCTTCCCAGAAACAAGGTTTTCAGGGACAGAATCACGTTGAACTTTTGCTGTAGTCTCCTGAATGGGCGGTTTTGCTTTCACTTGAAATAGTCCATGGTAGACATGTTCTCAGGCATAGCTGGATAGTTAAGTCACTTGGATTCTAATTTTGCAAGGACTTGTATCACAGACAAGCATGTGCGTGAGATATTGTAAGGCTGGGCACTACAAATGGTATCTGTCATCTGTATTGTACTTAGCACAATGGGGCTGGGTCTAAGCTGGGAGAAGAGCCTGTTGGCTGATGTGTATTTTATGACTGGGCCAAGTCACTGAGTTAGTCTCATTCTTAGTACGTGTTCCTGTAAAACCCAGATATCTTGAACCTTTCTCATGTTCATGTCAGGAAATCAATTTTCATTAAATTCTACCTTAAGATAAATATTAGGTTGTCTCTTAACCTGTCACTGACTTTAACGCATCCAGTGTGAGAATCACCTTGTTCATTCTGGAGACTTAAATTATTAGTTATTGAATGTTGGCTAATGTCTGGCTATTTTAATTAGAAAATAAACAGACATTTCATGGCTCAGTATGACACCGTTTTTTTTCCCAGGTTGTATGGAAAACGCATAATTTGAGAAACCTGCAGGATTTGTTAGAGAAAAGTCACAATTCATAGGATTTCCTTAGGGACTAAGAACTTGTGGAGTATTTGAGGCCTTCAGATGACACTTTTGTGAGGCTTAAATGTTTACATTGATGAGAATATTAAAATGCAGTAGCATTTGGGCTCTTAACAAAGATCACCTGGGCACTCAGCAAACATACAAAGCCTCTGTCAGGAAGAGCTTAGACTTAAATCCGTTAGGTGAATCACCAGGTCAGGTTTCATTCCCAGCCCTTCCCTTTGACAAATGCGCTCTCTGTGTCACCTGGCATGCTTCCCCTCTTGCGAGTGGAAGATTGGGCACAAAGCTTATACTTCAGTCTGCCATAGGATTTGTGTGGGTGGTTTTGTTAGCAGAAATGGAGGTTACACGTGTGAATCACTGCACCTGTGTGTTACTTCCAGTGTTACCAAGTCTTCCAGGAGCAATATGCATGAATTTTAAAAAGGAGATCCCATCATGCTGTATGGGAGATGAGACAGTGTGACCATGACTGTGTGTATACTCTGTCTTCTGTGAAGTTAGGAGAACTAGGGTCCAAATCTCTTACACTCTAGAAAAACTGAAAACTGTCAATCCGTGGTTATCTTCTGAAGTGAAATAGCTTGACTGGAGTGACTCTGTGTAATCTCTGAAACTTCCATAGGATTACGAAAATACAGTGTGCTTAAAACCTGCATTTTATATGCAGTGTCTTTAAGTATGTTGATTTGTACTTGGTAGGAAGTACTTGAGTTTGTTGATTTACTGGAATCTCATAGTTTTCCTGCTCAACAAAATTACGGCTTTTGATTTGTTAATACTGTTCTGTTTAATTATGCAAGTATATATATAAAAAAGATCACTTAAATTAGAATTGTAAGCTTGAGATCTTTTCTTTAAATCTGTGTTTTCTGTTCCAGGAAAAATAGCTCTCTTGGTAGTTCGCTGTCCTCAGCTGCCAGAATTGAAATGGTGGTGTATTAAATGCGCATTTGGGAGTGAAGAATGGGTTGGAATTAAAGCATTTTTTATTAACAACAGTTATTTAGGAAGTTAAATTGGATTAATTTATTTGAAATGCTTCTTGAGATAATCTTGGAAGGCAAAACCAAAGTGGTGTCAGAATAAGGACTGAGATCTATGTCAGATCAGTGTTATTGGAGACAAGGAGTACTAAAGTATAAAAATGTTTTTAATGTGTAGCAACTGCATATTGCTACAAGGCTGTGTTTAAAGCTCCTGGGCTGCTCAAGCTCTGCATACCATTAAAAAGTTTTGTTAGTTCCTGCAGTGGCCAGACTCTTCCCTGTGCCCATAACGTGTAAGTGTATGCATGCACTTCTAAGATGAAGTACTTCTGCATGCCCTTGAGATTTTCTTTATAAATAACTGACACTTGAAATATTTAAAGTTATTTGAAATCACTGTTGAAATTTAAAAAATTTTCTGCAAGGCCGAAGGGTGAAATGCTGCTGCATTTGTTTTTACTGAAAATCATCAGATTTCTCTCAGAACTTGTGCTGGAACTTCGCTAGCATGAAAACTCAAATAATCCTGGATTGGATATAAACACAACATCCCCACCTCCCCCCCAAAACACCAGAAACAACATCTGAAAGATCTAACAACTGTACTGGTTTTCAATTGATAGCATTTCTAAACTAATGCTGAATACGAAGTGTTTACTTGTAGTTCTGGTGAAACTGTTGTGAAGCCTTTGCCCTAATCAGGGCCATGTTCAAGAGGAGCAGACTAAAAATAGAATGTTGGCTGAGTCTATGAGGGCGACTGTTATTTATGGCAATTTCTTTAGTCGCATCCCCACATGAACTTACATGCTTTGGTAACAACTGGAAAGATAATAAGTGCAACATAACATAAATTACAGCCAAATTAGTACTGAAATTGTCTGAAAGTGACCCCTTCTTGCAGTGCCAGAAACGGGAGGATGTTGGTGTAGTTGTGTGATGAATTAAGGATTCTGTTTATAAGGCTTCAGTGTGACTTCTAAATGGTGTACAAATGTAATACAGGGAGGTTCGATAAACAGTTGTTACTAGGAGGCTTATTTATTAGATCTGGAATCAATAAAGCATGTGGAATTTGGACAGATACTTAATTATCATCACTTTTGTCTGTGGAGAATGCCATGAAAAGCGAGGGAGTGCATGAAAGTTGTTCTTAAATTTATTTGAAATAGTGAGCATTGCTGAAGAATCATCTGATTGTTGAGAGGAAGACTTGGAAATGGCTTATCTTTTCAAAACAAATATATGTTTGTGTTCTTCCATCTCTAACTTCTGATGATATGAAATGCTATGTAGCAATCAAAGCATAGCAAAGAAATTTAGGTAAAAGCAATACTAGTAAAACCTGCCTGTTGCTGATGCAGAAGTTGCTAAGTATTGCTGTATTCCATCCTGATTGGCACAAGAGCTCTTATTCTAAACTTTGTGAGAAAAGCTGTCTGTTTAGGGCACTTTGGTAGCTATTAAAAACAGCTTTCTTAGGACACCTTATCTCTTGCCTTTACATTTTACTACTTTCTTCTATCCGGAAGCTAACCTTTATTTAAAAATAGCATAGCATGCTCTGAAGCGGCACTGGGTACTAATTAACTCACTTCAGTGCTTAAAGCTGTGCTGTCTCCTAAGGTTTCCTGCTGTTTGTACTGAATAAATATTTGTGCTTCAGCGAGGCATTAATTTCAACTTGATGAATAGTGCATACAACTTTAATATTTTGCTAATACTAAACATAATGATTCACTACTATCGCTATATTTTTATTGCAGTTCTTATTTTTTAGGAAGGGGGAAGATGCCTGTTACACTTTAAATTCTCACTCACTCACTTTATATATGCATTAGAGAATTAAATCTAATACTCAACAATTAAGCAGTCTAGCAGTCTGAGTATTGTACAGGAGCTAATGCTGGATAATATAAGGTCTCCCTGACTGTCTGGTTGATGGACAAGGCTGTACTATTTCATTGTGATTTTTTTTCAAGCACTTGAATTGTGTTCTCATATGTAAAGACAATTGGTTTTTATTTTTAATTATTTTCAATCCTTTCACAGTATTTTCTATATTAAAGGAAATAACTGGAATATATGTAAAAGTGTTAAGTTGACCTAATAAATTTTAAAAAATGGCTTTTGACAGGTTTTTTAACACCAATCACCATCTCTGTCAGTTAGGATACTGAATATTTCAAACAGTCTCTCGTATAAGACATATTGAGTATAAGACATATCTTTACCTGAGGAGGAAGACTAAAGGATCTTCAGGTACAAAAATGGAATTTCTGCTGCCTCCTCCCCCCAGTAATACTCCTTTGCAGTGTTTGCTGGCTGAAGGAAATTATGTTACTCTTCCAGATTTGAGGTAGGTTGCAAAATCAGACTGCAATGTCATATATTTTGTGTTAGGCTGAGGAAGGAGAGGAAAGTGTGATCAAAGTGTGGGGAGGAGCGATACTGGGGAGTTCCTTAGCTCTTGGTACTTAATGCTAAAGCAATAATTTGTGTTCCTTGCAGTGAATTTACACTGGATTGTCAGTGAAATTCTGAGTATTTTCCTTTGGTTTGTGGTTAGTAGCACATCTGGATGAACCAATTACTGTATACTCAGTTAAAAGAGTATACTTCTTGTTGACTTTCTTTAGGTTGTGCCAAAATACCTACCTGCTTTATGTCACGTGCTGTGGACATGCTACTGTTTTTACTCAGTTACAGCTTTTAGGCTCAATAAGCTGTAGTCTTTCTGCTCATATCTCTCATGTCCCTAATTTTATTGACTCCATGTGTCAGGTCTAGAAAGACTAATAGGCTCCTGCATTTTTTTCCCTTCCTTTGAACTAAATTCCCAGTGCAGCAGCCAGAGGAGCAGGTGAGAGGCTTTTGACAGTAATTCTGCACATCTGCTTACAGGTGCATTCTGTAACTTTGTGAGTGCTGGAATAATATTTACCAATTTCTGCCTGTCTTGAGAGAATGTGATTTACATTTAATTGTAAAGCTAAGGAAAAAAAAATTTTCTTCATCCCCTCCCTGTTTTCTCGGCAGCATTATGTGTCAGTACTGTAAATGAAGGGTATTTTCACCAAAGTTGTGTTGTGATGAGACACTTAAGACAATCAAATTTGTCATGTTACTTAGTGAAACACAACACAGGAAACATCTATTTTGCAAAGTGCTTAATGATACAGCTTGAAGTGTCAGGACTCTGATGTTTCAACTGGAATTGGTTAAAATTTTGTTGAATTTTCAGTAATGTGTACAAATATAGCAGAACTATTCTTCCAGCACTTGTGTATCATGCTGGGGATTGGATGAGTAGATTTGCAGTCCCTGCTACTTATAATTTTTTTGCTGCCTTCCTCACTTTTGTTTGGTGTATGTATTTTCAATATTATTCTTTTTGTTGTAGACTAAGATTTAAGAGTATCTGAAGCATGTGAATTTGCACTGGTTACCAAGAGTTCTGAGTAGAATGTAAAGGTTATTTGTGCAGTGATATTTTATCCCAGACCGTTGTTATTGGCAAACTGTAGCTGCACAGGGAAAACTGATAAGAGTTTTCCACCTGAAACTTAACATGAGCAGAGGAGATCTCTAAGCTGCGCAGTTCCTTTGCATACATAACACACACATTCATTTATTCTTTAAGGAAGTAATGAAAATCTTTGGTCCATTCCCATTTTAGTGGTATTCAAAAGCGGTGTAGAGGTTTTGTCCTGTTTTGGCAAGAAGTGGGTGCTAGTTCACCTATGTTCACAAAGCTGCAGCAATCTGGTGAAACAGTGGCAAGGACTGCTTAACCATTTACAGCTCCTTTTTGGTGTGGTAGGATAAAAGTGCTATATAAGTTCCATAGGAGCAGTAGGATATTGGTACATTTGTTGTCCAGGGAAGAAGGAACACCTAAATGAACACCTAAATGAAAGTCCATGCTTGTACAGTAAACAGAGGAACTGACCAGAGGAACATAGGAAGTTAACTGAGTGATGAAACAGGAACCAAGTGAGGCCACATTTACCTTTGAAGATGTTCCTCAAATGTGTCTATTGATGTTAAATGATAGTTGTATGATTTTTTTGTGTTGTGCGATTAACCCCATCGTATTGTTTGAAAAGTGGCCATTCACTTTGATTATATTTGGGTTTTCCCTCCCATGTGATTTAGCTTACTTTGCTATTGGGTTCATTGCAACTCTTCTTTCATATGCGTATGACAGTTTTTACAAGCAGGACGTGTTGCTTTGTAGGGTTGTCAGGCTGTATTGATATCTTTCTGTTCTGGTTCATTTGAGTGCACTGTGTCCCAAATACACGTGTAGTCAATGACCAGTTTCCATGTATTTTCATAATCACATCTGCCATTCAAGTGACTTCTCAGTTGCTGCTTGTAAACAGAATACACTAAATCAAATTCCAAGTTCACAGACTTCAGATTATTACAGAAACAAATTTTGACTACTTTTGCTGTAAATCATCAAGTCTGTGCTCTAAACCAGGTCTCTGAATTTGTAACTGAATATTGAAGTACTGCTCACTTATTCTAGAACTACTAGTTAGGAAGGTCTCAAAGAATGCTCTTAAAAATCAGGCCTATCTTGAGCAGAAGACATTGCGTGACTTAATGAGAGTGCAAATAAAAGAAACAGGAAAAGAAAATGAATGTACGCTCTGCTATTTTTCATCCTTAACTGTTTTCTGCTATCCAGTTGATATCAATATAAATTCCATAGAAACTTTCTGTTGTTGTGGCTTTGAAACAATGGCAGATTACTTGGTGATCCTGTTTACCCTGGAAATCTGAAATCAAATAAGAGTCTCTCCAGAACCTATGTAATTTGAGTTTCATTAGCATTTTATTTCTCTCTTGGAATAATTAATATTCCAAGCTTTAGATGCTTTCTTGAAGTGGGAACTTCTTACTTGAAAAGCTTTTTCATCTAACGGGATTTCAGTTTAAATTAATATGTCTTAAAATGTAAGACAATTAACCTATTTTTTTCTGCTTTGACACTATTATGCTTTTGGGATTTGACTTTTTTCTAAAATTACAGTGCAGAGCAAGACATCCAGGGTAGTAAATTGTCTGGGACTTCGAGTTTCATATACTCTGTACTACAGCATTTAAGTTATATGTGGCAATAGGACATTTCATGTATTAGATATCTTTTTTGAATGAGACAAAAGCGTGGGTCCTGATAATTTAAAAAATTTTAATTGAGAAGTCATGTTTTTCTGTAGCTTATAAAGTATTTAAAGAACTCACAAAATTGTTCTTAGTTGCTTTAAAATGCTTATCAAATGAATGTGTCCTGTCTGGTGAGTATAGCAGGCTCATGCAGGAGGGCTGTTGGGGGAAAGGGAAGGGATAAGAAAGAACGAGAGAACCGCCATGGAGAGATAAAGCATGTTTTTCCTGAAACTGTTTAACACAGCATTATGTGCATGTATTGATGGATAATTATCGACCACTAAAACTACGTCCTAAGAATATTTGCAGTATTGATGTACCCCTCTTCTGGAAAATGCACCTTTGTATAGCATTTTTTATTCTTCTGTGAAAATGAGCTACTAAAACACATTTCAATAGACTACCATAGACCTCCTTTGGTGTATTCCTAATAGCAAGGTTTCTGCTTTTCTCTCATGATCTTTGAGGAAATGGTAGAATAGTATACTGGAGATAATATTTTGCAAATATAAAGTTATCAAGATTGCTAATGCTGCTGCATTTGGTTGAGTTGGGTGATGGGATGCGTCATATCACTCATTTAAAATAAAGGCTTTGGCGTCAAAGTAAAATCAGACCCTTCGATTTTAGTTATATTTGGTCATATCTGATATTATTACACTGTATTGTAGATCTACCCTGGTAAAACACACCATAGTAGTTATGCTTGCAGCATACTAAGTTCTTTAAAGTCTGTTTCTGGATTATCGCAGTATTTATACCAAAAGCATAGTTTCATGCTTGTTTCAAATGCAGTGTGTTGGACTTTCTTAGCTACGTGTGGAAGCACTTTGAAAGAATAGTTCATATTTGTGGGTAAATGAAAACTTAAAAATGCTTGCAGAGAAAGAGCCCAGGTTTTAGAGGGAAACTTTAACTGGACATGTGCAGCTGTGCTGAAGGAGGGTATGATTTCAAAGGAGACAGAATTACCTTTAAACGGTTTCCATGCTAGTAGTACTATTTTAAAGTTTTTCGAATTTATAGCAACTAACTTTTGGCAAATGAAAATAAGTGTCCTGGTTAATTTTTGCAGTAGCCAGGAGGGGACATGGCCAGGACCTGGAGGTTATTCTGTAACATCTCACGTCACTGCCAGGGGGCAGAAGGGATCACTTCTGATAGAGTAAGCGTGGCAGAGGGAGTGGTTTGGGTGGCGCTTGTTCCAAGGCATTGTTCACCTATCTTGTGCACTTCTGTTATTGTTGCTGTTCATTTTCTTATTTCATTGCTGTTTCCAGTAAATTATTCTTATTTCAACCTGTGATCTTTACTTTTTGTGCCTTGAATTCTGCTCTCTAACCCACTGCAGTGGGGAGGGAAGGGAAAGGAGAGTCAGTGACTGACACGTGGTTTGGAGTGTTTCAGTGGGAATGCTAAATTGGAGAATACCATTCCTAAACCACGATAGCCTTATTTGGTGCCCAGCATGGGCAGAGAGTAGACTGTGAGTAGGAGGGATGCTGCAGTGAGCCTTGAAGCCTGGGGCACAGCCCTGGATGGAGCTGCTGCACGTGCAGATCTTGGTGGTGGTAACAAATAGTCCCACAAGAGCTTTGAGGGCTGAAATGGAGCAGGGTTCCACATAAACAACAGTTGAACATGGGTCAGCTGGGCCAGAGCAATTAGGCAAGGACCATTCCAAAAGGATGAGCAATAGCCTCTGTTGCCCTTAGCTGATCAATAGGAAGTCAGGTTCAGATCCATCAATCTGGAGCGGCAGAGACAGGCACTGAAAGGCTCCCAGTGTGGTGATGCAGCTGATCCTGGAGAAGCCAGCAGAAGCCCTAGGAAGAGTTTTTTCTTTGTGAAGGGCCAGGTGCCCTGGAATGGGTTTGCCCCAAGAGAGGAGCCCACGCTTTACCAAATAAGGCTGTCATGGTTCGGGGATGGTATTTCCCAATTTTGTGTTCCTGCTGAAGCACTCCAAACCATGCACTGCCTGCTCGCTCCCCTGTCCCTTCTTTCCTGCATCTGGATGGAAAGGTGAAGTGAAGGCACAAAAGGTAAAGATTACAGGTTGAGATAAGAACAACTTACTGGAAACAGCAGTGGGATGAGAAAATGAACAATAACAGCAACAGTATCATTAACAAAGTGTAAAAGATATATGAATGATTCACAGGTGGTTGCTCACCATGTGGAACTGGCACTGCCCTCCTGTTCCCTGCACCCACTCCCTCCTCCATGCTTACTTGACCAAGAGGGACCCCTTCTCTCTCTGCCCCCTGGCAGTGACCTGAGGTGATAGAAAATAACCTGTGGGTCTTGGCCATGCCTCCTCTTGGTGACTACAAAAATTAACCCTGTCCTGGCTGGAACCAGGACATAGGTCACTTCTGAAGCACCTGTAACATTTGCAACTCAGTTCTAGGTTTGTGGAACTCCTTCAGTTTTTTTGGAGGCAGAAGGAAGATTCAGTTGAAATGAAGTCCCAAGAGCTGCTGTGGGGCTTGTGTAGTATCTTCTAAAGTCAACCTCTGGCTTGCAGGTAGATGTCTCTGCTTTTCCAATTTGATGAGGTGCAGATACCTAGAGCAGGGTTGGAAATAGGCACAATCTCCTAAAATCTCATTCTCAGCCATCAGAGTTGGGAAGTTTTGGACAAAGGTCTTGCATTGTTAATGTTGCTGCTAAAAGTAAGTGAAGAGTATTAAAACTGGAAGGCGAAGAGCCTGTCAAACCCGTCTGTGAACTGAGTCTTGTTCCTTCTGATAAATCACTGCTAAATTTCTTGCCGGATGAATGCTGCTTCAGTTGTGCTAATTGAAACTACATGCTATAATGGTAGAAGGTGGTGAAATCATGCCTTTTACAGTTGATATTCAGAGATGAAGTAGAGCCCCTGCTCAATTCTCCACATGATTTTTAGGGCATTCTCAAGCTATTGTGTCACTGCATTGGTACCAAAAGTAATGCTCTGTGCTTTTGAAAAGACCATTGGTTGGTTAAAGACTTACCTGCAATACTGAAATTAAAGCTGCAACAGGATTATTCTCTCTGCATAGGTTATTGTATTTCACTGTTTTAAATTTGTCTTTGGGTTTTGGAGAAACTTCCTGACTTCATAGGGTTGTAGTGTGCTTTGGGCTTAGGGAACTAGGATGGGTGAGAACAGTCAGTTTACTTTGCTTGGGGTTCTGCAGAGAGCATTTCTGATAAGTGGGGAAGTTGTGCAGCACTGCTTTCCTTTACAGAAGTGGTAAGAGCACTGTACCATGTACACAGATGCTCTTGACACAACTTACAGGAGTCCTGATAGATAGAAAAACAGACAAAATTTAAAAAGCTTCCGTGTTCTTATCATACAGTCATAGAATAGCTTGGGTTGGAAGGGATCATTTAGTTCCAACTCCCCTGCTATGGGCAGGGACACCTTTCACTAGACCAGGTTGCTCAGGGCCTCATCCAACCTGGCCTTGAACACTTTAAGGATGGGGCATCCACAACTTTTCTGGGCAATCTGTTCAGTGCCCTCACCTTCTTCCTATTATCTAACCCTACTCTCTTTCAGTTTGCAGCCATTTCCCCTTGTCCGATCTCTACGTGTACTTGTAAAAAGTCTCTGAGGATAAAGAAGATAACTTATATCTCAGTACTGTGGAATTTTATGACTAAAACAAAAACTGGAACATATGTGTGGGTTAGGTCACTTGTGTAGTATTACCACACTGTTCCCTTTTACGCATTTCTTTTTGTTGTTTGGGTTATATTTGGTTAAGCTTGTGGTTGTACTCCTTTTAATATTACTTTAAATTCTACTTCCTTATGATGCATATAGTTATTATCTAGATCTTTCTTTGTGTATGTTGAACTTTAACTGTATTAATCCAGAATAAGTAAGGACTTACTTTACGACAAAACTTTTCAATTATGTGTATTTTATTTTATCCAAGACTGGGCTGTTTATATCTGTTCTTTTTTAAAGGGTCAATAAGATGTAAACAGGAATGTTTGCATGACATGGAACAAAAGTGACAACAAGTATATTTTAGCTGCTAAGAAAAACTGCTTTGAAAGTAATAGCTCTTACTTTGTTTTCCTATAATGAATGTAACTATTGGTATATTACAGATGATAGAAAAGCTAACATTTGAGGATATGCTCCAAATGAAATAGCTTGAAAGAGTAGGGGTTCTGCATGCCAGAGAATGGGATGTAACTGGCATAAGTTGGCTTACAGGTGGTCAGTTTTGACTGACTCTGTCATTGCCAGTATGGCAGTTGTACTTAAGGTGTGCTTTTGTGCAGAAGGCAACAGGGAAAAAATAGTAAAGGGGGATTAAAAAAGGCAGCAAGAAGGAAATAGCAAAGTAGGATGACAAACAAAATAAAGTTCAAACTGTGGAGGTTATTTCCTCTTACTTCATTTTGACACTGCACTGCTAGGGCTGCTTAAACAATATAGATCTGATTTACTATGGCTTGTATAAATTCAAGTGAATATGTCAGTGTGTGTAATCTGATATCTCTGTGCTGGTGACTTGTTCGACTGGCATGAGTCATTTGGTTGTCTTGGAAGAGTTATCTCCTTGGTAGTAAAGGGTAAATACTAGGTTAGTTGTGTAGAAATGTGGTTTGTAACTGCTGTTTGCTAATCTGAAGTTGAGCAAATCCAGGAGTCAAAGATCAGAATTAAAATATTCCAAAGCCTGTGCTATTAGGGATCTTACATTCTGCTTGAGGCTTTTTAGAAAGCTTTCATCATTATTGTTTTGGGTCCTGTGTGTCCATGTGACTAGGTGCCAGCATTGTAAATAGCCTTATGACCTCAACTGTATGTGCTTTGTTGGGGTTTTTTCCCCCTATTGACAGAATTGAAAGGTTATAGAAGTCTGAGTTATAATTTGATATGCCAAGTGTTTGATGCTTTGCAGCCTAGAAGCCTCCACACAGTATTCTATGGTACTGGATACTTTGCACTAGAAATAACTGCATTTAAACAGTTACTTATAGTTTCTATACAGTCTAGTTGAGGTATGCTTCTTTCTATAATTTTTTATATAATTTTTTTCCCCTTATTTGCTGTTATCAAAACTGAATCGAGGTCTCTCATCTGTGGCTGAATATTATTAGATCTATGATGTTTTAAAAAACTAATGGATATCATTCAGGACTTTTCCATTTGATGGGCAAATATCTACCATTTTGTCATATCCCAGATGTAAACTCTTCAAGAAGCACAGGTGCACAGGATCAGGATATCTTATTTAAATCTATGTCATGAAGAAGTCTATTGGCACCTGAACTCTAAGGTTGATGCTCCACACTGTCATCTAAAGTATAAGCTGCAGATAAGATGGTTCCTTCTATTATTGACAGAGAGGAGGGGAAAAAGGGAAGCAAAACTGAATGACGCCCTTGGCAAGATGAAATTAAAATTGACTGCAGTTTCAGTTCCTAAGGTTCAGTAATCTCTGCAAACCATGTTCAGAACAGTTACCTTTGTAAGGCTCACCACTGTATTGTGAGAAAGAATGCAGAAATTACCATACTGAATCACACCAGAATTTCTGAACCCTCAGTGTCTAACAGTGGCTGTAATAGAGGCTTAAAGGGAGACGAGAGGGGAAACTATAATTGTGTGCTGGGGGAGCAACTTCTGACTCCAGCTTTCTGAACTAGAAGAAATGCTTATGCATTTAGTGGCTGTGGATGGATTCTTCCATGGATTCTTTCAGATGGCGGGTTTTTTCTGTGCATTTATGTGTTGGACCTCAGTGCATACTTCCTTCACGTTGTTTTTGGTAACTCCTGTTTCTTTTGAGCCTGTCACCTATGGTTGGACCTAATACTCATCTGTCATTTTAGGAATTTGCTTGAGCCTTGCTTGAGTGATGCTTTGGTGCACCATAGCTATCTTGTTTTACACTGAAGATAGCAATTATCACAGAATATTTGATACCAAGTCTTTGAGCACTGTTTGCATTTTTATATTTGAATAGAGCATGTGACTGTTTCAGGCTTAGCACAAGTTTTTGGTTTTTTGTGGAAGTTTGAAAAATGCTAAGAAGTCAGACCTGGCCTTTATGGTTTCTGGAACCCGTCAGAGTGGCTTTTGGGAGTCCATGGTACCATCTGTTTCTTTTCTGAAGAGACTTCAAATGATTTGCTACCCATTACTCCACCATTACAAGTATCTAGACAGAACAGCTTGACCATATTCAAATTTGTATAGTAAATGAGCAGATCCCTGTATCACTAGAACGAGTGATAATTAGCATCAGGAAAATATATCCTCCTCTTTGGCAGTTTAATCAAGAATACACTTGCCTAAGTGCTGCTTCCTGTTTGAGGGTTACCAAGGATTGTGTCTTGGTCTGTGAAACAAGTGGAAGAGAAAAGGGTTCAACAATGTGAATTTTAAGTGTAGGCTGTAGTCCTTAAGTGAACTTGATGTATCATGTAGAGGTGACTAAAAGTCTTTTAATACTACTTGTACCACTTCAAAGGGTAAGAAAAGTTGTGTCCTAATTGGCCCTTCCTTACTTCTGTATGCAGACTACTATAGAACAGAAGATCAACATGTACTAGGGACTCAATCTTTTATAGGTCTGATACATCCTAATGGAATGGTCACAAGTTTACTTTATTCCTATTCTGGGATGAGCTGACAAATTTAGGTTGTGGTTCATAAATAGCTTAACTTTCTGCTCCGTGTTTCCTTTAGGCTAAAAATTTTTTTCTTAGCAAATAATACAGACTTCCAAGAAGATACTTTACAGATTAGGTAAGGGCCCAGTATATGCTTTTTCTCCTCTTCCAGCAATTCCCAGAGGATGGGACTTAAGCAGTTTTTGGCTCCTGGTTTTGTTTTTTCCAGCTCTGGGATTTCCCGTAGCAAATATCTAATGATGTGGTTTCAGAAGGTCAGTTCTGCAGAACTCAAGAGTTCATTCTTCATCCAAGTCCAGCCTCCTTGTACGTAATCCAGATTTCATTTACACACATGCATTCCATGGATGAATTCTACAAAGGCTGGGTAGCTTTAAAGAGCAAGAAAGCCACCTATTGTGAGAATTTATTTTTAAAGAAAAATCTGTGCATGTGTTATCTGTGATTTCATTAAAGCTATTATTTGATATTATTGTATTAAAGTCTTGAGTGACAGGTATGAAAAAGCAAAGCCATTTAAGTAGATGGAGGCATTAGTAAGTTTGCCGGAGAATATGTCTTGGCTTGCCCTCTGCCAACTCAATGCATAGCAACTTTTTTTCTCTATTCTATTAAAAACAGTAAATTCAGTAAGTTCCTGGTGAGTTTTTGCCGTAATAGGGGAAAGAAAATTACCTTCTGGAGGACTTTGTAGGAAGTGCCTTCTAAACGAGACTTGTTTTTGTCAGATAAACTTGCTTGGTCTCTTATTCAAGTTATACTGTTCATCTTGAAACAAAGCAAAAATTGATATCTCCCATGTAAGGAGACTTTTATTATTGTATTAGAATAGAGCCAGATGAATTAGCAGCTCTCAGAGGCTGCTTAGTACTTGGGAACAGATCCAGAGAACAGTCTTACCTCAATCTATATCAAAACAGATTGCAGACTTTGAGTGGAAAGTAAGTTAGACTGATTCTTCTCAGGTTAATATTGGAGCTCAAGCTGAATATGTCCTAGGGTTTCAGTGTTAGAGATTAATAAGGGCTCTATGATTTTAGGTACCCTTACTTTAAATAGGGGTTTTAGGAACAGTAATTATAACAGTTAATAATAATTAACAGTGTTAATTATTATTTAGTATAAATCCTATATTTTGCAGCTTATCCAAGTTGAGAATCTTGTGGAAAGTACTCCAAAGCACTTTTAACTCACAGAGCATAAACAAACAGATTATATTAGCCATATAAATAATTAGTCATGTATTAGCTAGACTGCAGAAGCTATTCTTGCTTTCATCATGTGGCAAATGTGAAGGTAAGACCTGCAATGAAAGAGTGTCACTTAAAAGTGACTTTACTTCATGTATGATATAAGCTAAAAATATATATGAGTCTAATAAAAATTCAACAGAGATGAACCACCTGACTGTTACTGAGCTGCATCACAAGTGTTTTAGTGGTATCATTTTAATAATTGAGTCTTCTTCCTCTTTCTCATAACAATCTTCATCAGGACATCCAAATGACTCTGCCTCAATCTTTTGGAATGAGAAGCATGGGGACATTTGAAGCCGCTCATCAGTTTTAATCAAAGTATTGTTTGATTTGTGGTGACAAAAGCAAGTTGTTTTTAAAGAAATTCTCGAACTCCACTCATTTGAAGTCTTTGCAGGGACTTAGCAGGAGGAGATCAAGGAAAAAAATTCATTTGAAGGGAATTACATGCCAGTGTACCTTAAAACAAGACTTTCTTTGGAGAAATGCTGTGTTGTGCTTGCTGTGTTATTTGAATTTTCATTACAGTTTTGGTACTTATAAAATACATTCCTAATATAATTTTACTCTTTTTTTCCCTCCAAAGTAGCAGGTATTTACTTTATCCCCTTTTTTGCTTTAATTCTATAGTGACTGGGACATCTAATGCTTACAGTGGCCTATATCTTGCAGTTATATCCACTGAAACAAAGCTGTAATTAAGGCATGCTTTTCTTAATCCTTTGGGGATTTTTTTTCTGTAATAGATTAACAGATGCTATAAATTAAGCCTTACTTTGGCCCACTTTGTGTTAGAAATTTCATTTTAGAGTTACTTTTTTAAACTTTCCGTGGGCTCTAGAAAAAAATTGTATTAACTGAAATTTGTTGATACTTGTTTTAGAACAGTCTTGGGTTTTCCATCTCTGTCCACACATTGTTGCAGTTCAACTTGATCTGTTATTTAACTAGGACAAAATGTGGCAATCCTCAGTAAAGTGGTAGGTTGTCTGCCTGTTTTAATAGATCCCACACAGCTGATGTTGTAATTGAGGCTTTTTTCCTTCTGGGAGAGATCAGTCTTTGTCTTCACAAAAAATAAGTGTAAAGTTGGAGTTCTTATTTGTGACACTCAAATGTGTGTTGCTGTGGGTGCATATGTGCTTGAGGTTAAATGGGTATATATGCATTTTTTAAATGCATGAAGGTAAAATAAGGACAGTCTATCTTCTGTGCATTTCAACTGCCTTAACTCTCAATGGAATGCCTCTGCAACTTTAAAAATCAAAGACCTGATCAGCAAAACCTTTGTCCCGTTTCTTTTATCTCAGCTTTTTTATAGATTTCTCTGGGAACATTTAATCTTAAAATAGTGCTTGATGGATCAGTAGAAATAGGTGGAAAAAGTGCATCTCTTGGATAAATGTGGTATCAACTATGGACTTGGAGTACCCAAGACTCCTCTGGACTCTTAAAAATCATGGTTTTCTTGCTTTGAACAGTTAATACTAGGGCAGGTATTTGTGTTATTAATGGGGCTTGGTAGGGAATGGTTACTATTGTTAGCTGTGCTGAAGCATGAGATGCTGCAAAAGCCTTTGTCTGCCTTCACAGGACTGAAAATAGGGTTAGTAGATTGGGATTCTGTAGAAACTAAGGTGGTTACTTCAATAATTGTAGTAGGACTAGCCTTTTTGTTTGTTAGCAGACAGTATTATCCTTAGAAGTCTCACTTCATAGCAGGGTTTGACACAGTCTATGCAGAATACTGAGAGGCCACTCATCTGTATTGTCATTGTTATATCTTCAGAGACTATCAGTGCTGATCAGAAAGCCTTGGAATTTAGCCAGATGAATAATCTTCATGACAGTCCTTTGTTGATGCAGGATGACAGAATGGCTGAGGTTTGAATGGATCTTTGGAGATAATCATGAAGTTCAACCTCCTTGGCTCGAAGTAGTGAAAATTGAAACAGGTGGTTTCTCAGGATTTTATCCAACTGGGTTTTCAATGTCTCCAAGGCTGGAGACTCTTCAGCGACTTTGAGTGACCTGTTACATTGTTCAATAACCATTACATGAAATTACATTTAAACCCTTTTTCAGTGTATTTCATTTTGTGCCCATTGCCTCTTGTCCTGTCACAGGGACAGCAGTGGGAAGAGCTTGGCTCTGTCTTCTTTACTCCTTTCCCTCAGGTAATTATCTACATTTCATAAAATCCTCATGAGCCTTCTCTTCTCCAGGCTTAACAGTGCCAGCTCTCTCGGCCTCTTCTCATGTGAGAAATGCTCCAATTTGTCTGTCAGCTATGTGGCCTTCTCCCAAACTATTTCCAGTATGGGCATATATCTGTTGTGCTGGGAAGCCCAGGACTCCAAATGTGTCTTACCAGCACCCATCACAGGGAAGGATCACTTCCCTTGAGCTGATGGTGATCTGGAGGCTGTTGTCCGTCTGTGCTGCAAGGGTGGGTGTGGCTGGCTCATGTTCCCCTTGTTCATGGGCCCTGTGTGTGCTGGTGCTTGCATTTTTTTCCCAGGAGTAGGACTTGGTACTGCCTTTAAACTTCCTGAGATACATGTGTTGGCTCACACCTCCTGTCCATTGGTGTCCCTGTGAACGGCAGCACATCCCGCTGGGCTATCAGCCTCTCCTCCTGGTTGAACATGCTGAGGGTGAGCTCTGTCCCATCATTCATCTTCATTAACAAAGGTGTTAAATCGTCCTGCCCTGGGTATTGACCCCTGGAGTTCACCAGTAAGGCCAGGTGTCCAACTGGGCTTTGTGCACTGGTGACAGCCCTTTGATCCTGACACTTGAGGCAGTTTTCTGTGCTCTGAGATCCAGAGTTCCTGGAGGCTGCTCTTGCTGGTAACAACAGAAGCAAAGGTGGTAGTGAGTACCTTGGCCTTTTCTGTGTGTCCTGTCAGCTGGTCCTCTGCCTAATTTAGTCATGGTGCCCTAGTCTTCCTGTTGCTGATGATATTTTTCCAAAACCCCATGAACCATTCTAGAACATTCTTGGTCCTCCTCCTTGCTTTGATCCTTCTTGGATTCCTGTGTTCTACTATGTCATTGTCATTGCAGCTGTGTCTTCCCTGACCTTGACGTCACTGGCCAGTTTTTCCATGTTTGTAATTATGATGTTTAGCGCAAGTGAGGAAAGGGAGGCACAGAAGTCTCTGCTTGCATACACTATTATTGTGTATTAAAATGATTCAAGAAGTTGCTGGACAGCCTGTTTAATTTTATTCCTTTTGACATGCATGTCTCAACAATCATTTCCTCACAACCCTGCTTTTGGTCACTTTCTCTTTAAGTAAAGCCTTACATAAGTTTGTTTCCCCCTCTCCCCCTCCACCTTGCTTTGAAGGGTTATAGGGAGCTCTCACTATTATCATATTTAGTTCTTCTCCCTTCAGGCTTCTTAAAATTTTCTCTATATATTCCACTACAGTCTGTATCTCAGAACAAAATATTTGTATTTTTGTTACACAAGACAGTTATTCCCTCCCATCATTTCCTTGTTTATCATTCATTGACAGCCCACACTTTTGATATCAGTACTTCAAAACTAATTTTAAATTGCTGAAGCAAAACTTGAGAGGATCTTCCATGACTGAACATTTCACCAAGACAGTGCTACTTTTTTCCTTAGATGAGTATTTAACTTTGTCACTGTTTGAAATCCATGGTCACAATTTGGGTAAACTAGCAGCACATTTTTTTAAACTTCTAGTAGTTTTGTATCTTTATGATATGTTGCTCTTTTGTTTAAGAATAAGCTGCTTCAAGGGAAAGTTGTTTTTAAGTGGCTTCTCAAAATCGAAGAGAAATCAGAAATTAATTTCAGAAGCCACTCTGCCTTTCTTGTCTTCAAGTCCTAGTACTGATAATTTTGCTCTGTCTGAGATTGGACAGAATGCTGGGCAAGGAAGTCTGTCTTAGGCTCATTGTCTTGCAGTTGCCACAGTGGGGGAGGATTGAAAGGTTTTCCATCCGCCTTTATTTCAGTGACCTTTTCCAAGTTGGAGTAGGAGTTGACTAGGAAAAACCTAAACAGTCGTTTCTCTTCAGTGAGAGAGACTCAGTTTTCTCTTGAGTTTTGTAAGCTGAAAAATAAATTGAAATTGAGAAGATAATATTTCCTGTTTTCAAAATGCCATTTCTGCAAATCTTTGACTTATTGAGCTTCCCACACAATTCATACTTGGAATTTATTAAACTGCTGTATGTGAAGACTCCTGTGTTTAATGCTTCCAGCAGCTTGCGTGAGGTAGAATAAAAGTTCAAAGTAATGTTAGCATGTGAAATGTTAACAAGTAAAAGCATGAAAAGATTCTTTAACCATTCACAGGGACTTAATTTTCATTATCTGCTTAATGCAGTGACTGTAGTTTCCACAAACTCTGTTTCCTTGCTCTTTCAGGCTGAAGGTTTGGAAACGGATGTTGGAAGATGTTAGCTGTGGATACTGGGGTTGTGGAGGAGTGGTTATCAGAGTTTAAGGTAATACGTTCTCATATATTTTGTCAGTAGTGTTTGAATTGCTGCTGGAGCAGTATGCAGGACTGCTTGATTCCTGTAGAAAACAAAAAATAGTAACCTTGGGTTTTGCTGAGATCGTGTGATAAATACAAATGTCTGCTTGAAAAGATTTTTTTTTATTTCGTTGCCTCCTGGAGGATGACATACTTCCTGATACAGAGCAGTGAAAATGTGTATCATAGATGAATGGTTTTGTTGGTTTGAGTACTAGACTTGACTATAGGTTTTGCTGCTGGTACATAGGTCTGCTTAGGTACACTGGGAATGTGTTTTCCTATCTGTATAGTGGAGTATAATCTCCTTTGAAGGACTGCAGGTAAGTACTGTAAGAGCTATGTTAAGTTTAAATATACAGCTTCCGAAGGGCTGTTAAAAATATTAGATTTTTACCTTCTTGAGTACTGGCAGAAAATACGTTTAGTGTTAGAGAAGAGCTGTTTGCATTAACTGGAATTTGTGTTCTTGCAGAGTAAACTGTATCTGGTAATAATGTTCACTGCCTGTGTACAGTCAGTCTTGAGAACTCCTTGAAGTATGGATCTGAAAACTGTTAAGTTTCATGGTACTGACATTTCAAGTGAAATTTCAGTGAAGGTTGCACTTCTGAAACTCTTGGTTTTTTAATCTATTTTGCCATCTACTGTCATTACATTCTGTATAAAACTGCAAAATGATAGAATGCAGTGTGTCTTCTGGCAATGATTTCCATAGTAAGGATTTCTTTACAAAACAAGTTTTAGTTTATAGTTAAACTCTGATAAATAGTAACTTGCAATGAAAAATTGTTGTGGAAATAGCTGTTATATTTTAGTGATAAAATTGCTTATAATATTTTTATTTCAGACACTGCCAGAAGCATCCATATCCAGCTATGCTACCAGTTTGAAAGACAAGACTGCTTTGATTTCATCTCTTTATAAAGTAATTCAGGATCCACAGAGTGAAGTAAGTATATTGGATTTCTCACCCAAAATGTCTGGCACAACGCTAGCAGAATAAAAATGAGACCTTGCATGCTAGTTAATTGTGTTCTAACTACATGAACTACAGAACTACATGAAGAGTTTCCTTCAAAATGTTTGTTCTTAGCAATGACATACTATCATGGAAAAAGAGAATCATAAGTTTTGTAACCTGATCACAGCTGAATTTGTAGATCCCACTCATGGACTTCAGGACTTGGATATAGAATTGAGAAATATATTAAGGAATTTGAGAGATGTTTGAGTCTGACAGAATTCTTTCTGTAATTGAATGTGAATCTATAGATGTCAGAAGCTTGTCTGCTACAACCCAAGAGAACAAAGATAGGTTTGTGATCCTTTTGTTGTTGTTTGAAATACATACAGTTTAAATACATGGATTTATAAATTGGATGTACCCTTGCTGAAATAATGGAAAATATGAAAAAAATTGGGGGGAGGGGGGCAGATTAGCACAGTACTTGTACCAGAATAGGTTCCATATCCCATGACTGCCCTTGTTTTAAAGTATCTGGGTGAATTCAGAACATGCTGAGCTGGGATTAGCTGTGTGTTGACTCACTTTCTATGGTCCAGCAAACCTTGAGTGTATTATTTTAAGATTGCAACAAGTCCTTATTTCCTCTTCTGAAAAGGCCAGCAATAAGGCACCTTTTCAAAGTTTGAGATTATGCCAGCAATAAAGGTGAGAGGATAAAACACTTTCAGTATATACATTTTTAGAGAGAATGCTCATAGTGAAACTCTCAAGTTGTCCAGCAAAGAAGAAATGTAATTTTTCTTTGCTGCTCAGAAAGGCATTCGGAGTTATTCCAACTACTGAGTCAAGCCTGTCTGGTCTTCAGAATGCATATCAACATGTAAATTAATCTGTTGAGTCTCCCTGTTGATAGCCAAATTAATATTTTCATATGTTCTTTGATTTCTTACTACTTCTGGCTATCACTAGGTTTCTCAGGGACTTTAGTAACAGGGTGCTACTGCAAATTCTGCTTGAAAAGGTTGTTGGGATAATTCCAGGGGCAAGGTATTGAGGATTTCCTTGTTAGTGAGACTTTGAATTAAAATGAAAAACCAGTGCTGACACTGTGTTGTGCTGCCTTGGTAAAAAGTTCTCAAGTCTTCATTTGGACCGTTCTCCGAGTAGCTGTCCCTTTGTGGAAAGGGTTACTTGGAGCTTTCCACATTGTGAAAATAATTATGAACTAGCAGTTAAAAAGACAAGTAATATTTTTCAACTGTTATTTGAGATCTGTTAGCTGCATTGTGTAATGGCATCTTGCTATACAGTGTGGGGTATGTGCTGTCCTTTCTTACCTCACGGATGTAATGCAAGGGGGGAGGATTAATGCATGAACACTACAGATACTGCTGAGATTGTACACCTTTGAATATATGTACTTCTAATATAATTGTCAGTACTGTAAAATTGTGAATTATCTTGTTTTGGGGAATGGATGTATTTTTTTAAGCATTTGAAAAGTAATCACATGTATTTGCATCTGTAACTGCATTTTCCTGTTGGTTCATGTTTGCTTTTCATATGGGTTATTTTGGTTTTCTTTTCCAAAAATTAATAATCCATTTTTGAGCTAAATGAACTGCTTGTTCAATATCCACTTCATAGTAGCTTTGTTAGTAAAGACTTTGTTATTTACTTTTGAGCTCCTGGGCCACTGCTAGGTGAAAAATGTAATTCAATAAAAGGAGAGTCTTCAGTAGACGTGAAGATTTAAAAGACTTCTAATTGACTCAAGACTCCAACAATAATAAATAAATATGTGAGGTTTGTTTTTTCACTGTCGCTGTCCTTTTAGATAGAAGCCATGCAGACATTTGCATTAGGAAATAGTTTTTTGAATGTGTGACACATTTGGATGGAGCTTAAAAGGAAGAGGGATGAAATTGCTTGGACATTTTGTTCCAACACTAAAATATTTTTCAGTCTAGATACTTTTTAGGAGTGCTTGGTGTAAAATGATATCTTGAAATGGCAACAATCATTAGTGCATTTTGATATTAGGTTGTAGCATGTGGTGGCATTTCGAGGAAGAAAATCTGGTTTTGTACTGATTAGGCATTTAAATGTGCTGATACAAAGCTGTCTCAACAGAGATAACGATGTAAACATGGATACCTGTCATAGCTATTTATGTGCCTTTTAAATTTCAAGCACATCATTCAGAACTGATATTTCATTATGGGAAGCATGCAAATTATGGGAAATATGTAAGCAAATTATGGGAAATATGTAAGCTGGACAGTAGTTCTGCTGGTAAAGTTTTCTAGAAAGATCTTTGCTATACTATTAAAACTGATGACTAGTTCAGCTTGGCATGGCTTTTTTGCCTGTAGATTTTAGATTACTTACAGATTTTTCACATATGATTTTTCCAAAGTGAAACTATATCTGTCAGAAGCTAAAACTTCCTCCTTTTTTTGAATGGATGAGATTGTCCCAAATTACTTCTTAAAAAAGAACCAAAACCTGCTAAGATCTTTCAGTTTCAGAAGTAACTTTATGAGGTAAGAAATGTTGACTCGACTTTTTGTTCAGGAGGAAAAGCTTAGGAAAGCAATCAGATTTTTTTGTAGCATGATCTGGTGGTTTTGCCTCCTTTGCTGAAATATAGGGCACAATATAGAATTGGGTTTCTTACTTTTCTGAAGACTTGTTCCAATAAAACTAGACAAACAGCAGAAGAACTGAATTTAGTAGTTCATCTGGCTTTGAAAGTGCTTACTGTTTTCAACAGTATTTTCTACTTGGATTAGGAAATTTCTTAATTTCCATTCATTGACGCATGATGGTTAACACAATGCTTCATCCTATAGCAGAGGTAGGTGGTAGCACAAGAATGCATATTAAATCAAGACATACAATGCAAGCTGATTGCTTAATTGTTTTTAAGTCTTTTTTTAACTTGATCTAACTCAATGTATTACTTCCAGTTCAGTATATTACATCCAGCTTAACAAATTTGATTCTAAAATTACTCTTGAGGATTCCCACTTCTGTCTCAAACATATAAATACATGGAATTTTCTAGAAGATTTTAATGAGAGTGGGAAAATTACTTAGTTATTGTAATATTTAAGTGTTAATATTGTAATGATAATATTGTAAAATTTAAGTGTTACGCAGCTTTTCTCACTAGGTGGGGAAAAAGCTTCCAGCAATTTGTGTGTATGCTCTTGGAGTTCTGGAATAGCAAGACCTTTAGTTCAGGTACTTTTCCTGTATATTAAAGATATTGAGAGCATGGTATGAGGTTTGTGATAACAAGTATCCTCTATTTATGCCTCTGAGGCCAGAGGAAGTGAGCAAAAAATGAACGAAAGTGGCCATTGGAATTCTTTCTTCATGTGGGATGGGTGGCTCTACTTTTATCATCCAAAAGTATGCTACAAGGATGGAAATTGTGTAATGTGAATCGGACAGTTATTGTATCAGTCATTGCCTAATAAGTAAAATGGAATTTTTATCAGTTTACAGTTTTATCTAAAGGATTAATCCAGACAAAATTGCTGATTCTTGTAATGTTTTATTCATTCACAATTGGAACTTCTGTTTCAGCTTCTGGAGCCGGTTTGCCATCAGCTGTTTGAGTTCTATCGCAGTGGTGAGGAACAGTTGCTACGGTTTACGCTGCAGTTTCTGCCAGAATTGATGTGGTGCTATCTTGCTGTCTCAGCCAGCAGAGATTTGCAGAGCAGTGGGTGCATAGAGGCTCTTCTCCTGGGAGTTTATAACTTGGTTAGTATTTGTATGTCATTCAGACCTAAAATATTAGTGTGCTTCCAGGGATACCGTGGAATGTTTTACTAGGGAATAATTAACAGTTTTGTTTCAGAATTGAAATGAAGTGATTGAGTATTGCATTTTGACACTTGAAATGGGTGTCCGTGTCAGAAATCTGCAACATGAGCTTTTATTCTTTGGTCAGTGTTTTTTCTGTCCTTTCTGTGGTTCTTAATTTTTTTTGTTACTAATTTCTTTGTGTGGTTATTAAACTCACATTCTGCTTGAGAGCTTTTTGAGTCACTACTTTTGAAGTGGTTGCCCATATTTTCCGCAGTATTTTGACTATCTTGACTAAAACCACAAAAAACTCTGTCAACAAATTCTTAGTATTTGACTGCTGAACAGATTACCTAGCTTTTAGAAATTAAAGGTCTCCATTTTGAAATAACTTTGACATTTTGAAAATATTTTATATGAAAATATCCTGTTTGATGCTAAATTAATGCTATGAAGAACAGAATTAATAAGGAACCTATAAGAGCCCCACATTTTAGTATTTTTATGGTTATTATAAAAAACTCAGTGTAATTATGTCCACTGGCATTCTTGTCAGTGTAGTTTGTATGTTCTGGATGTTCTAGGAAGGCTTTTTGGGAAGTGAAAAGAGTGATGAACTTGGTTGCTTCTTCCCATTCTGAAAATCTGGAGAAGGTGGCTGCTATCCTCCTTCTAGAAATAATCACAAGTGTCTTTACCAAGCAAGTGAAAACCTTTTTTTCACCCAGGAATCCAGTTAAAAAGACCTGAGCCCTTATATTCTACTCCTCTTTGGGTGCAGAGTACAGGCTTTGTGTGCTTTCTTCGTGCTTAGTTGTATCTGACAAGGACACTCCTGGAAAGCATTTGATGTGTCTTATGCCTTAAGTCAGTTCCCTCCTATATTTCCATTATGAAGTCATCTAAAACGGTTGACGGATATGGCTATAATCACTTGTTTTTCTCCTAGAAGAGATTACATTTACAGTTAATCTTAAAACCAGTTAGTCCAGTAACATCATCTCTTAGCTATGAACAGTTTCTTTCTCAATTAGTAACTTAGCTCTCCATCTCCAGCTGCTTGAAGTTGTAAGAATTTTACCACAAGCTTCTGTAGGAAGCTGTAGATCCAGGTGGCTTTGGGAAACTTTTTTCCTCTCCTTCTGCTTTAAGACAGAATGAATGCTTATGCCAAAATAATGCCACGTTACTCATATAAAATTTGTAATTTAAACAATCAAGATGGTGTTGTTCTTCAGTATACAAGATTGAAAAGGTAGTATGTGACCTGCTTAGATACTTTTTTTCTCTTTAACCGGCTACTTTGTTTTCAAAAACAAGAGGAAATATGTAGCCTAATACAAATAACAATTCTTCTGTAAATTGTATATATAGTGGCTTTTGGAAACTTGAGGGAATTAACATGTTCAGTAGGAATCCTGCAGTTTCTTACTGAAGGAAAATGAAAAATTAAGTATTGCTCAGAATAATTTTAAATTCATTCCGTTGTGAGGGGTATGGAATTACTGTGGCTGAACCTTGAGATCATGAACTGTTTTTTTTTCTACCTTCAGCTTAGACACATAACAATAGTAGTGCACATAGTTGAAAGTTTTTGCTTTCCTGGCTGTAGGTATCAGGGTTTTTTAATATGCTTCAGATCTTGAAATGTACTCCTAAAGCTTAATTACAAATCTGATTAGAATGAAGAATACAAATATTGTTATTTTTGGATTTTTAAAGTTTGGATATGGCCAGCTTCTTTACTCTTCTCCTGTATATTGAGGAAAATGTTTTCCATATTGATGCAGAAGCAATATTGAAAACTAAAGTATAAGTGGAGTGGAGGAGATGTGTAGCTTTTCAGAAGGAACAGCTCTGTATGCCTTTTTGATACTTTTCATTCTTCATTTACTGCTTCATATTCTACTTTTAAGACATAAGTTTTAATTATTACTATGTGAAGTCAGTCCTTCAGCCTTCCAAGGCATATGGGTGATAGGAGACACTGAAGCTTCTCTCTAATCAGTACTTCTGGATATATGGAATCTACTGCTGAAATTTAGAGAAGAAGAAATAAAATCTGGTGTGTGGTGTTGGTTATTGATCAAGCCTGCTTTGGATCTTCCAAAGTTTTTTACTTGAAATACTTCAGTGCTCTTCTGTGGTACATAACCACATCTTGTTTTGCCTTACCCATTGCTTTCTGTTAACTTAGAGGAGTGAGAAGTCTGCCAGCATAGTGCTATGGTTGCATCTTTCAAGAAAGTAGCTTCTCCAAGGCTTTGCATTCATGCTTCTTTTAATTCCATACTTACAGAGAGAGTTAGCAGACTTGGCTTTTGCAAATGCTATGCTGTCTGCTGTTGTCAAACCATATGAGGCTGCAATCATTCATTCCAGAGCTGTAATATTTCCAAAAACAAATTACTCGTAGAGTCATTACTTGATGGTTAAATAGTTTTCAGAACAGAATTACTGAGCATTAACCTTTACAATTAGCAAATAGTGTATAATTAAAAAAAAGATAATGCTGTTTAAACATGCTGAGATTTCCTGTTACTGTTTTTAAGGTGGATTATGTATGCAAAATGCATGGGCCCTTTGCTAAGTCATTTGAATAGTTTTCAGAAACAAACCAAACGCACTGTGATAGAAAGCAAATAGATAATTTCTAGCTTGTAGCTCAAATTTTTATAGTATCCCTATCTTTCCCTATAATAATATCTAACGTTTTGGGGTGTCTGGTTTCTGCAGTACAGTGTAACCACCGGTATCTTCTGTCTTTTTCAGGAGATAGTTGACAAAGAGGGACATAGCAAAGTGCTGAGTTTCACAATTCCATCTTTGTCCAAACCTTCAGTCTATCATGAAGTAAGTAACATACACAAAGTGAAGTTGTTATTGATTGGGAAGGTAGAATGCTTTGAGGCCCTTTGCTAAGAATAAAAGTGAAAATTAGTTTTAGCATGTTGCATGGTGACATAGGAACATGTTTCTCAGACTGCCGAGTGCTGGTAACTCTCTCTGAGGCTTCTTCAAGGCTGAATAGTCATAACTGCATAGTATCCATGCACCAACTGTATCTTTATTCTGAAACCATATGCCTTTTCTGGTGTAAAATGACTTCTCAAATCTAAGACAGCTAAGCAGTCAATTAATCTTAAGCCTGTTAAAAATTTATATACAAATATGGGTATGCTGATCGTTGTCTATTTTTACTTGCATTATAACAAGATTTGGGGTGGACATGTTTTGAGTGACCCTTTTTCCTTTAGCCTTCCAGCATTGGCTCCATAGCTCTCACTGAAGGAGCTTTGTCTCAGCATGGTTTGTCCAGGGTTGTGTACAGTGGACCTCATCCTCAAAGGGAGATGCTTACAGCGCAGAACAGGTGAAATTGTATAATAGGATTTTGCTTGAGAATCAATAATGGATCTTAACTTCTTCTAATTTTTAGTATAATTGTAGACTGAAGGTGGATAGGTGTTAAGCTGTGTTTTGTGGTGTGGTTTGTTTTGTTGTTTTTAAACGCATGTAAATGTAGATGCAGAAAGACTAGCAGGGCATATTACTACATGAAGAGGAAAAGCTTATTCAGTTGTCAATTTTATTGAAACAAAATACCAAATATGTTTAAATAAGTCTTGGAAATTTTCATATAAACTTGTTTCCTCTTAAAAAATAAAATCAGTAATGTAATACTGATGTTTCTTATAAATCCCAGGTTTGAAGTGCTGACTTTCCTTCTGCTCTGTTACAATGCTGCCTTAAGCTACATGCCTGCAGTGTCTCTTCAGTCATTGTGTCAAATTTGTTCAAGGTAATTTCTGTAGGCTGTTTACACTTAAAATGGCATTTTCAACTTGAAATGCAATCAGTTTGGCTTTCTTTTTTTATGAAAACAAGCTTTGTGTTCCCAAAGGCTGCTTTTAAACTTGACTTCATAAGTATTTACAGATGCATTATTTGCTTTCAAAGTATCTCCTATATAACTTTGTTTTGGGATCTCAAAGTGGGGAAACAATAACCTGGTTTATATGCAGATTAAGCTTCTCCCCTTAGTGGAGAGTTCAAATAAAATGAACTATTTGTTCTTAATATCAGTAGTTGTAGTTGTGTTAACTAAAGAAAACAAGAAACGTCTTTTAAAAGTGTGGTAAATTTTGCATTGCAAGTTTACTAAATATATTTGAATGCTCTTGAAGTTGAATTATATTATATATTATTTCTTGGAAATATAGTGAATATTGAAACTAGAAATAAATCCATTTTTACAGATAAATTGTGTATTTCCAAAATCAGCTGTTGGTTTATAAAAACCAAAATAACAGGGCCAAAAAAAAAAAGAAACCCAAACCCTGAAACAAAATGAAAAAAAAAAAAGCCCACCTTAGCTTTAATTACAGTGTCTCTTTTTTGATCAATTTATCTTTTCAAAGGGAAAGAACTGATAGTAAACATGTCTGTGTCTGGATTTTTGAAAGGACTTAAGGTTAAGGGAAAAATTAGAATGGTCTCCTTCTCTGGGAAACCAAAGAGACCTAGAAGTCAACTACAGCACCTTTTTTCTAGTTGTAGTTCCTTGGTTCCTCACACAACCGAAACATGACAATGGATGTCTGTAAGATTTTCTTCTCTTCAGAGGAGGCCAGAGACTTTGGAGCACTTGGCAATATTTACAAGAGTTTTTACAAGATCTTTGATAGATAAACTGCTCTAAAATGTAAGGTAGAAAATATTTAGAAGCTAAGGATTGTGCAAAGGAAACTGTTGCTTATTCTGCTTGATTAGGTTTTGATTGTATTTGGAATAAATAATTTTTTGAAAGCCTCCAAAAGCAAGCTACCAGTAAATGCAAGCAAGTCTTCCTACTTCAAAATGTCTAATGTGTGGATCATCATCATGGCTGGGCTTCGTGAACAAAGATTTAGGAAGGCTCTATCCACATTTGTTGCAAGCACGCTGGTGGCTAACGAGACCAATACGAGATAGACATATCCGATTGCAAAAGGCACAGCAGAAAGACTCCTTAGGTTGTATATTCTGCAAGACACGGTTCTTTCTGCGTTGTCTTTTCTCCTCAAGAGTGATCCTGCGTGCGTTCTCAAAGGAAGCAGCTGCGTTATAGATGGTGTGTCTCCAGACCTCCCGATTTGAGGCCAGAATAGACCAGTTATGGTGATCAATATGGCCAAGGCTGAGATGTTGTTTCAGGGAGTTCTTGTATCTTCTCTTCGAGGCTTCTCTCTTGCAGCAACCAGTGGCAAGTTCACCATAAAGCAGGATCTTAGGGAGGCGGTGGTCCTTCATCCTGGAGACGTGCCCTGCCCATCGCAGCTGTGTTCTCAGCAACATGGCCTCAATACTTGTGACTGCTGCTTGTTCTAGAGCAGATGTATTGGTCACATAATCTGACCAGTGGATGTTTAGGATTGTCATCCATGTTTCTCTGCTTACTGAAAATCTCACCTTGACAGCATTTTAGAGATTCAAGGGAATATGTTTTAGAAGCTCAGAATATCTTTCAGTGTCCTGTTTGGATGTGGTAGAATCAATATTCTGCTATTTGGCTATATAAAATAAGTCCTTTAATTGGTTTGAGTGATGTCAAATGTAGGGGCTTTTTTTGAAGATCTGCAGTGAATGTACTTTCTTCTAGTAAGTCTAATTGAATTTTTATGACTTTTCTAAAGAATCAAAATTATCTATTTCTTCTTATTTACAAACATAAGCTGTATATGTGAAAATTACAGCACAAAATATTTTGTGCTGATCTCTAATTGTAAATCCAGATTTTTTGCATCTGGGCAGTTACTAAGTTTCTTTTCATAAGAATGTACCTTACTGTGAAGCTGATGTCATTCTAGCCTTTTCAGAGAAAATAACTCAGGGCTTTTAAAAACTAATCAATACTGGAGAAGTATTGAAACTATATAAACTACAAAGATGGTTCTACATTATTTGCTAATGACAAATGCGTGATTTTTTTAGAATTTGTGTCTGTGGATATCCTCGCCAACAAGTGAGAAAGTACAAGGGGGTCAACAGTAGAATTCCAGTTTCATCTGAATTCATGGTGCAAATGCTAACAGGGATCTATTATGCCTTGTAAGTTGTTTTTTTTAATATGCATACAACGTAGAGAAATGTCAGCCTAATTTCTATACTTGTTTAGGCATGCTCCATTGGAGGTGTTTCATTTTCTAGTGGACAGATGCTATGTCTAGCAGTAAGGTCCTTGGGAAGAGTCAGTTCTCCAGCTAGCTGGCGGAAGTTACCTGTGTCATAGTGGGGAAGGATGACTAGAACAGCACTAGATAGGTGTAACTGCTGGTGTGAATAAAATATTTTAAAAAACCTTTTCCAACCGTTGTTGACTGTCCACAGTTTTGCATGTTTAGTTCTGACATCAGTTGAGTTGAAGAAAAGAGTTTTTTTTCTCTGAAATGCTGATGTCATCTACCCTTTGATAGTCATGTCAATGTGTGAAGCTTTCTTGCTGACTGAAATAATTAGAGACTAGTAATACAGGGATACTCAAAAGGTGCAGGAATATTAGAAAATCCTGTTTGAGTTTCAGAATATTTCATGACTAACTGATCAATAGCTAATAATAAATTTTTAAACTGCTTGGCATGGCCAATGAAAATAAAGCTTTGTCTCCATAGATGCTACTTCAAAGTTCTATCAATAGTTCATGCTAAAGAATGCAAGTAGTTCAAATCCTTTAAAATGAGCTCTCAAGGAACACTAGATCTGTGAAGGTTATGTGACCAAGAAGGTTCATCTTATTACATATATATTTACCTTTGCAGTTATAATGGAGAGTGGGATCTGGCTCGTAAAGCTATGGATGACATTTTGTATAGAGCACAGCTTGAACTGTATCCAGAACCTCTGCTGGTAAGTATTGTATTTCAACATTTTGTTGAGTAGAATTTTTAGTCTAGGAAATTCTTCCTGTGAACATGCAGGATGCAACATCATACAGGAACTGATAAATCTGTGTGTCTGTGCTTGTGGGAGCAGCTCCACCTGTAAGGTATTTTCAATGTTACTATGTCGTGTTTCCTAATGAACAAACTATTTTCAGTAGAACACTTCTAAGTCTTCAGAACTTAGACAATAGCAGAGAAGAACTCTGAAGTAATAGCCACATCTTTTAAATTGGCAACTTTCTGTTTTAAAAGTGGCAAGTATTAGTTCTGAGAGCTGATTGCAGCCAGCATTCTTTATAATCTGCGCAAGAAAGCTAGTGTGGATTTTGACCTTAAACTGGAATTGCACACAGTATTCTTCTTAAAGTAGTAATAATCCCTGACAGAATTCTTCTAAAATTTGGGTCTTTGTGTTCAAAACTTAACTACATCTCTTCTGTTCTAGGTTGCTAATGCAATAAAAGCTTCACTGCCTCAGGGTGCCATGAAATCTAATAAAGAAGGTACAAGATGCATTCAAGTTGAAATTACACCTACTTCTTCCAGAATATCAAGAAATGCTGTAACTAGCATGTCTATCCGAGGGCATAGATGGAAAAGGCATGGTAAGAAACACACTTTGCAATGAAATCTCAACTTTTTACACATTTTTGAAATAATAATGAGAATTTTTTTATTTCATATCTTCATTACTTGTAGGCAGGCAGCATTTGGGAAGGTTTTATTTTCTTGACTGGTGAATGGGAATCTCAACGCAGTTCAGTTGAAGTATAGTCTTTATTTCCTTAACCGTGTTTAAAAAAAACAACACAACATACAGAAAACCTTTTTGTGAAAGGGAAGTGTAAACAGTTATTGCTTCTTTTAAGAGACTGATGTTCCTGTTTTCTTCTGAAAAGTAGTTCTAGTACCTGGAGCAAAGTAAATATTTAACAACTTTACCACAGAAGCTCTCATGTCTTAAATTACTTGAATAAAAGTTGGATTTAATGTTAGAGAGATAAAACATTATGTTTTGATGTTGGGGTTTATCCCTGGCCAACAATTAAGCCCCACATAGCTACTTACTCCCTGCAATGGAATGGGGGAGAAAATTGGAAGAGTAAAAATGAGAAAACTTGCTGAGATAAAGACAGTTAATTAGGTAAAGCAAAAGGCACGCATGCAAGCAAAGCAAAACAGGGAATTCATTGACCACTTCCCCTGGGCAGGTAGGTGTTCAGCCATCCCCAGGAAAGCAGAGCTCCATCACACATAGCCATTACTTGGGAAGAC
Organism: Lepidothrix coronata; assembly: GCF_001604755.1. Lineage (NCBI taxonomy): Eukaryota > Metazoa > Chordata > Aves > Passeriformes > Pipridae > Lepidothrix > Lepidothrix coronata. The sequence continues at coordinate 2,018,823 of NW_016690286.1, read as the reverse complement.
AAATGCCATCACATTGAATATCCTTCCTCTTCCTCCTTCTTCACCCAGCTTTATATACAGAGCATGATGCCATATGGTATGGAATATCTCTTGAGCCAGTTGAGAGCAGCAGTTTTTTGTGCATCTCCAGCCTGCTCACTGGTGGGATGGTGTGAGAAGCAGAAAAGACCTTGGCTCTGTGCAAGCACTGCTCAGCAATAATGAAAACATTCCCGATTTACCAACACTGCTTCCAGCAAAAATCCAAAAGACAGCCCCACACCAGCTACTGTGAAGAAAATTAACTCTGTCCCAGCCAAAACCCGCACATTCGGGCAAACTAATATGAAGGATTCTGCAAAGCAGAACATAGGTCTGGGCTGAGAAGTACAAAAAATAGTGCTGAATGTGCTACAAAAGCAGAAATATCAAAAAGGGATTTCATGAGTCTAAATGTTGTATTTCACCACTTTTGCCATCTTCAGATGAGGGAAGAGCTGCTGGACCAGCGATGAGAATTGGGAATGGCTTGTTCTGTTGTTGTTGTATTTCTGGTGATAGGCTGAGAGTGTGAGTGTAGATAAGAGTGCTTTCCTAATAGGTTCAATGAAGATTTTGTAGTACCAATAAAATTTCTGTACACTATGAGCTTTTGTAGTATATGGACAGTTCAGTCAGAAAAATTTTGCCAAGCTACTTGTCTTTAATGACCAAGAGGTTCAGGTAAGTGTTGAGAAAATTATTTATAAGTATGCTGGGAGAAGATGACTTCAAAATAATGATAGAACTTCCTGAGCAGTAATGGTACGCTTTGGTGGTAGTATTGCCAACAGTAAGCTGCCAGAGGGGCTGAAGAGCAGAGGAAAGTAAAACAAACAAATTTCTTTTCAATTGATTAAAAACTGCTTAAAACTGTCAGACAAAGCTGAGGAGCAAAACATTTGTGTCTTTTAACACTAATGAGATCCAGGAGCAAGTCATTATTGAAATCTCACGGCTGCTAAGGACCATTTTATTTTTCTCTCTTCAACCTTACAGTTATTAAGGATGGATTATGGACCAGATGCAAGAAAACTGTATGATGGCTCAGATTTTAAATAGATAAATGCCCTCTGAAGCTTGGCAATTTTGTTAGCTATTATTTTTGAGTAGTTCTATGCTTGTCCAAATGAGGTGGTGGAGAGAGTAAGGCAGCTCAGAGATACCGAGTGCTAGTTCATCCAGAGAAATTCCAAGTGTATTAAAATGAACATTTCCTTTGTATTTGTGTTTACAGGAGAAAAAACAGGAGACGAAAATGTTACAGAATCAGTATAACAGCCATCCTTATAAGAATGCAAAATTTTCAGGAAATACAGAATCTAGAAGTTTTTACAGTTATTGCCTCCTGACAGGGAGTCGTGCTTGGTGAAGTTCAAGAAAAAATGTGTGGGACAAGTGTGCCCTGCAGCAGATAACAGTAAGGTGAAAGGGAAATGAGAATAATAGTAGAACTCAGAAATGGGGTGGAATGCTGTGTTTGTGACTTGAAGAGCCTTTTTTAAGTCAGAATGGATGGTCTCCTGTTTTCAACATTCCTAATAACCTAATTCAGTACCCTACAATTCTTGATGAAAGAAAGATATGAAATACATCTTCAGGGTCAGCATGCAGAAAGAATAACAAGACTTGTGCTTACAGATGATTGTTTGAATTAAAATAAATATTGGAGTTGGTAGAGATTAGATGACAAGCCTTGTACCTCCTCTCTCTCATGGTGTAAGGGAAAAAATGTGTTTGGGTTTTTTTTTTATTTTCGGTATAATAAAAATGAGTATAAATGGATTAGGAAGCCAGATGAGACAGCTGAGACATATTTTGACCTTTTACGTTATGTGAACCAGGAGATCTGATGAAGCAACGTATCTCTTGGGCAAGCAAGGGCAGCAATTTTCAATCACTAGCTATTTGTGTAAAATAAATAAAATAGAAGAATTAAAGTGAATCACATTGCCAGCTAAGCATGAACTTTATTTTTTTCTTGTCTTTTAAAAAAACTCAGTTTCTTACAAAAGTTTTCAGACATTAGATCTTGCTGGCCTTTGCTACAACTCTAAATCGAAGTCAGTTTTGAATAAAGGTAGACTTAACATTGAATCTTCTTGTGATACTTAACCTTGTAAGTTGTTTGTTAAGAGCAGTTACTTAGAAGGACTTTAGGAATTAAATCGGTATTGTGAATGTAGACATCTAAGATACATACTTTAGAGGTACTAAAGGTGAAGGTGATTTGCAAAATGGATCAATCTAATCACAAATGGGTAGTGTTTAGAGTGAGTTGATACTAACCACCGTTTAGCAACAAATTATTTATTGATATTGGTTTGGATTGCCTATAAATTATAAAACTTCAAAAAGAGCAACATTAGCTCTTTGATCTAGCATTAGTTCTTTGTAGTTTGTTTAAATTCAAGCCTTAAGTGGCACCTCCATTTCCATTCACAAGTAGAGGAAACCAGAAAAACCATACAGTGTGTAAAGGAGCATCAATACTTAAATGAATGTTTATTTATGGAAGCTAGGGAAAAAAAGCAGCAAGCCCTATCAGTGCTTTCTTTATTAAAGTAAAATCTTCCAAACTGCCATATAAAGGAGTTGCTTGGGAAAAACCTCTGGTGTAGAGGTAGTGTGTGTAAGAGAAATACTGTGATTTAACAGACTTAAGAAGAGCTAAGCAGATGTTGGTAAGATACATAACACAAGAACAAAGACATCAACTAGCAAAGAAGTTACTTTTTTCCTCACTGCAGAAATTGGCTTTCGTGTAGTACACAATGTTTAGAAACATTAGTCTTTGAAATCTCTCTGTGGAGAGAATTTTCTTAGTCTTTTTTTTTTTTTTTAACAGTGTTAATTCCCAAAATTGTTGTAACTTATAAGAATCTGGAACGAATGTTAATTTTGGGATATGAGCTTGATGCTTTTGTGAATAATTCAAAATGATAACTCTGTTGTGCAGCTTGAGCTTGTGGTGGTTAAAACTGAATTGCAATCCAAGTGGGCAGTTTGCGTGTGCGATCTATAAATGTGTAAATGATCTCGGCAACCGTAATAATAAGGTAGACTGTGACTGAAATACCTTTTGAATTAAGTCTTAGCAGTTAGTAATCCGGAAATGCACGTATCAAGATTGGTCGTACTGCTCAAAGCTTTCAGAAATGTGACTCCAAATGCATTTTTCTTCACCTGCTATGGGCATATTCATATTAATATTCAAACTGGCATAATTTTTCAGTTTTGTCTCTACACTATTTAGCGGTGTCCTTTGTTTTCTCTTTTGTTACATTGCCTTATGGACTGGGTATTAATCTCTCTCTTTCTCTCTCAAAGGCTAGTTGCCCAGAGTTGAAGCAGTATTATCTTCAAAACCAAGCACTATGAAGCTGAAGGTGTGGTTTAGGTGTTCTTAAAAGTTTTAAAAGAAGGAGGGTATGCTACTATAAAGGACATGCATTATGTAGTCTTATCCTGCCCCAAAATGCTATGGTAGACAGTGTTAATTGGAACTGAGATACCCAATATCCCATTTTTTCATTAGCTTCCTCCTATAGTTGAGTTAAACTCAGAGAAAGGTGTATTTCCTTTCATTAGTAGTTACTAGCACTTGCCTAAAAGGTTAGACATAATTATAATGAGTAAAATTCTTAAAATTTTGGGGTTTCTTTTCCTCAGTTCATTATGGTAATGGCTATTTTGTTATTCCCACAGCTGTGGGAATGCAGCAGTGATGGGTAAAGTGCTGATATCACAGCAGGATGTTACATTTAGAAATGCACACCACCAAATAGCAATAACTGGGTATTGCTTTTATACAGCATCTTTAACAAAAAAAATCTACCTCTTTTTCTGATTTCTGCTGTCTACACTGAGTCATCTCTCTTTGGAATTAGATGATTAGTGCTTTTCTGCCCTTGGTGGGGAAGGAACTGACAGTGTAACTCTGTCCTGTCCTCTCCTCTCTCTGGGACAGCAGGAAGGAGTTTGAAGATGCCGTAGGAGAGGCACAGGTTCCTCACCCTAGTGAAGTTAGAGCAATGAGGCCAATGAGAACATTGATCTTCTCTCTTCAATAACTTTTCTGCTCCTGTGTTTTTGGAAAAAAGGCTGTATTTGATAGTGGTATTATTATTACTATTGCAGTTCATGTTGCTCAGTTGTTACTTTGTTATTGACAACAGAAGACTTTTACAGAAAGTGCTGTTAGAAGGAATAAGGAGTTCTAACTTGAGTTTCCTGCCAAATGTCAGGCGTTCAGTGGCTAGTAGCGGCAGTTATTAATACCATTTCCTTTGGATAGTGCAACTTGTTAAATAGATATTTTCATTAGTCATTTACTAGTTAGACTCGTGATACTTAGACTTTTCAGGTAAAATCAGGAATAGCTCTTACACCAGGGAACACTAATGTCCATCCCTACCAGAATAACCTTCTGGCTCTGTTCTGATCAGTGCAGACAGCACAAATGCCAGCAAAAAGCCCAGTGCTGGAGCCCACCTGACCTAGAAGTACACTGTACTTGCACAAGAGTCCTCAGTGAGGCGACAGGAGGAAGAGAGGATCCCCTCCAGTTAAAAGAGCAGTAGAGCTGCCACTGTGAAAAATCATCTCATTGTAAATTCCTCTGGTTTTGGACTTCATACTGTCAGTTAAATGTCTGTACTGCCAGCTTCTGTCATGCGCAGTAGCAAACTGCTGGGATACTCTGGGTGGTCCTTACTTAATCCTTGGGTCTGAAAGAGCTGTGTTATGAATAAAACACGAGGACTCAGTTGAGCTTTATTTGGAGCTGTGCTTTTAGTGCATTTTTAGTCTTGTCAAGTTTGTGGCCGTAGTGTTTGCATATATTATACACATATAACACATACAGAATATATAATCATACAGCATATAGTGTAGTTCTCACTCTTCTTCACTTGTTTTTCCGTGGTATACAGAAATATCTTTCTGATTGAAAAGAATTTTTTCAAATGACGAAAGAAAACGGAAATCAAAGTGTGCTTGAGCTGGCTTAGTCATTGCACTGTTAGGTTTCAGGCTGACCACTGTGCCACACGATGAAATTGTCTGTGTATTTCTGGTCTTGCATATTAATACATGAAGTTGATATGCCATTTCATTGTAAAAATAAGCTTCACTTTAGCATGGTGATACAGAGAATATAGTCATGAAAGTGAAGTATGGGCTGTTCTTTGGTTTCTGATAATCTGCCTCATGACCCTCAAAAATGGCAATATTGCAACATCAAGCATGGGCCTTTCCAGTATGTGGTGCAGGCTAATAACTGGAAGATTGAAGACTGCAATTATAGAAATAAAGCAAAATTCCATACTTGCTAATATTGCTAATTAACAAGAGGTTAATATGTGTACATCTGCTTTAATTTATAATGCTTAAGTCATCTGTATCAGCTTTTGTTTCATGTTTTGTTTCAGACATCTTTTGTGTTTTTTTCTTATCCATCTTTAATTCTAGAACAACCAGAGAATGGTAATGATGCTACTGAATTGGGCAACTTTATCATACCTGAGATTAGTGTCACAAGTGTGGCTGGAGAGAGGACCGGGAATGGGGAAAAGAGCAGAGCACTAGCAGAGAATGATGTTCAGCATTTACAGGGAGTACAGGAAACAGCTACAGATCCTAGAACTGACAGCAAAGGCATGCCAGAAATCAGGAGGCAAAAATCTGTAAGAAAAATGATGGAGGATGGAATAAACTCATCTGGCAGAGTGCAGTTTTAGCAGAGCACTTGTAGCTGCACTCTAAGGTACCGCTGTTGATTGAAAGGGTCACTGCTGCATGTTTCAAGAATTACAGTATGCAGTTAATGTATTTGCATGTGTAATAACACAATTGCATGTATTGCACACAGCTTTGTCTGTGCCACAGACAGTGATGATATATACTTACAAGTAGATTTACTTAATCTGGAGAAAATACACTGAGACTCAACCTACCTTTGAATTTATTAAACATATATACAGAGTTTACAAAATCCAGTGATCAATGGTGTGAAAAATCCATAGAAATGGATGTCAAAAGTATTTGCCGTGTACCTTAGACTTCCCAAATTCAACCTTTCATGGTGTACTGGAGATCTCAACACTGTGCTTGAGTTTCAAACTCATACTACCAGACCTGTGATGCAGAAAGTGACCTTTCAGTCCTAAAGCATTCTTGGGTTGCTAAATGTGCAGGTACCATAATGGGTGTCCTGGGGCATTGATCACATACCTCTGTAATTAACAAGCTTTGCCAAATCATGTAATGGATCACTTGCTGAAAATAAGATTTACACTTTTTTTTGTTCCGTGTGGTACCTTCTAATCTCTAAGTTTCTAACTTCCTGCATGAATTAACAAGTCCGCATTTCTTTTTTTTTTTTTTCCTAAAATCACAAGAAAACGAGGTTGGGGGCATGCTTTTGTGGCATTATTTGCTGTAACTATAATCCTAATGAACCTTAATTCCAAAATGTCATGGAATAGGTAAGTGTTTTGTCTTCTGTTCTCTGCTCTATTGCTTTATGGCTTCACGCTTGTAAATATCAAAATTGAGCAATACGTAAAATCAATAAATGTGAGAAAGTGAATTGCTAATTCTTTATTTCTGTTTCTACCATGCAGGTAATTCTGATTTAGGAATTCAAGAAGAACTAATAGAGGTATCTGAAACTGATGAAGGGTTTTACTCTAGGGCTACTTCTAGTGCAAGTCAGTCCGCCCTGTCTAACAGCAGCAACACGAGCAGCAAGAACCTTCTAGGGAAGAGCCAGCGAAGGTCTGGAGGAATCAAAGCTGGAGGAAAAGAAAAAGAAGGAGAAACCTGTAGAGAACACTTATCACGAAAACAAACTCAGAGAGCCATGAGTGAGAATCTAGAGCTTGTCTCTCTGAAGAGACTGACACTGACAACTAGCCAGTCCCTGCCTAAGCCTGGCAGTCACAGTCTGGCCAGAACGACCACTACTGTGTTTAGTAAATCCTTTGAACAGGTCAGTGGTGTCACAGTTCCAAATAATCATGGTGGTGTCTCTGGTACAGAGGCAAACAGGTTTTCAGCTTGCAGTCTTCAAGAGGAAAAACTGATATATGGAACAGAAAGAACAGATCTTCCGATTTTAAGCAAACCACCTAATCAGCAGCGACCTCCAAGTATTAGCATAACTTTATCAACAGATTGATATTAAATTGGCATTATGAAAAGTAAATTATTGAGGATTTGTCCTGATATTGGTATATTAAACTCCTTAATATGCTATACATTACTTCCTTAACCCCCAAGCTTGTAAATTCTTGTTTGGCTCACATTTGACAGTAATAGTGAATAGACAACAGTTGTAATTATTTTTGAGTCAACTTCTGATAGCTTGGAAAGTGTACTCTTTTTACAGCTTCGTGAGAAGTTTACACCTTCCCCAGTTGAACAAGCATTAATTGGTTGTTTGGCCACTGATGAAGGTGTGTGGCTTCTTACGATGTGTAGTGTGGGAACAAATAGAGCCTCTCTCCCAGATTTTGCTTTTTCACTACCCTTCATAGGCAAAACTGCAAGTACTTCTTTTTTTGGGGGGGGGGGAGGAGTCTTGCAGTATTGTCATGAAGTTTTGGAACAGCATCATAAGAACAAACATTCTCTTGCATTAGCCATGAGAAAGCTGTGCTTACATGTAAGGTTAAAACTAGAAGCATCACTACAGCGTTTGATGTCGTGGTTGGTTTTGTAATGGTGGTTAGTACATGTTGCAGTGTTCATACTTCTTATGCCTATATGAGTCCAATTTATAGATGCATTTTGATTTTCCTATATGTCTTCAAAACTGGGCCAATTGTCATACAGCAACAGTGCTTCTGGATGGGAGTTATTATCACTTGCTATAGTAGTCAATCTTTAATCTTAAAAATTATGTGATAGACTCTGTCTTTCTTTAGGATTCTTAAATATCAGTTGCAAAGCCACTCATTGAAAAGTCTGTCATCAGTATTTTTATTATTTGTGGGGAAGAGATGTGCCTGTGTATCAATGTTATGTAGGAAATATGAGCCCTTTGCACTGACTCAAGCAAATCAGGAGTGTGAATGTGTTTAACATGAACTTTGTACTCGAGCCTAAGAGAATACTACCAAAGGATATGTACTTTCAGTAACTTGCAAGCACAAAGGGAAATTATAATGTAAATATAACTAACACTGTAATTCCTAGTCTTTTGTATCTATTATTTTTCTAGTTTGAAATTCTAAACCAGCAGCCTTTTTAAGGTTACCTAACCCTTAACCTTCAATGAGTTTGTTTGATACCAACTTCTATAATGTCAGGATTTTAATTAAAAAAGAACATTAAAACTTCTTATGCAGAAATTTGAAGAAGCAGTAGTTGACAAAACCACTCCAGTAGCAATGATTGGGTGATAAACGGACAGTGTATTATTATGAGTGGAGAAATAGGATGAAGATCTAAGGCATAGTCACACCCAACTGTCCAGATTTCTGCAGCTATTGTCAAGAACCTTGTAAGAAAACAATCACTAAAATTCTGGTAGACTTTCCCATTTGCCTAGAAATGAATTTAGATATTCCTTTATGACTTAAACTGAAGCACAAATAACCTTTAAGCAGCTAATGTTATTCAGGTTTATAGCAATTAATAAGCTGGTTAATTAGTGAAAAGAGATGAGACATAGTTGATAGAGACAAGTTATATAATTGTGATACTAAGACTGCAGACTAGATGTGTCCCTTCCTTAAGATTCACCAAAGTATGCAGAATAACTCCATCAGTCTGTAGGTGTTTGTGTTCACCTGAGAGCCTGAGCTTAAAGGAGTATGCCACACTTTTTCATTCTTCAGTTTGTTGTGTGACACTGTTCTATTCTAGTAGCATAGTATTTCACCTTTTTACAGTGAAATGTTTTCTTAATTGTACATGAAAACTTAATTCCTAATGTATAAACTATAAATTTGCCCTGTTAATTTTTTAATACTTTGGCCAGTGAAAGAAACTGGTTCTTTGAGGTTGTATACTTTTGTAAATGCTTTGTACAGCAGAAAATTTTGCCTCTTTTTTTTTAAAATTTTTTTCTGCAATATACATTAGCATGTTTGTTTCAGATTGGCTAGTACATGAGGCTGCTGAAGCAGACATGACCACGAGCAACAGAAGGCTGTTGGGCAGCTGATAGTAGGCATTGGCTAGTACTACACACACTGGATGTAGAGCTCTTCCTTCCCCTGAAATTTGTTATAAATGTTACAAAGAAATAACCTGCAGATCTCACAGCAGCCTCCTGATCTGCTTTTGCAGTGTAGGACCTGAGAATACTTTGGGAAAATTTTGCAGTAATTTAAATTGAGATGTAAACTAGAATAGATAAGTAAAATTGCAATAGACAGATATTTGTTGTGATGGTATTAGTTGTGAGTTAGTGTTAAGGGACTTGAATTTTTAACTAATTTTACTGGGTTTGGTTTGTTTCATTTAATTCATGATTGTCTACCATGGAGGTAACAATCTTTCAAGCTGGGTGTTGGTATAAAAGGTATTTATTATACTGGGAAGATTTAGTCTCTTTAGCTCTAAATAATTAGGATTTTGAAGGATCTAAAATGCCATACAATGTAGATGTGTAACATGATGTTTACAATACTGTTGGCTACAAGTCAAATGGTGTTAAAATAAAGGTAGTTTATTCTTTTATTTTATCCAGCTGATCTGGCTTGAACCCAAGATATAGGCTCAAACTGGTACAACTGAAATAACATAAAGCTTCATACTTTTTTGAGAAAATGATAAAAGGAAAGGTTCTTGGTACTATGGGCTGCTCTTTCCATACATACGTGGCTTCATGTAAATATGTATGTATTGGTCTATAGAGAAGTTTACACAGTGAAGATGTTTTTGTGAGCTGACATCACACCTTGATACTGATTGAGTCAGAAGAATTTATTTCCTGATATGAGTACCAAAACTTTCAGTTGTGCGTCTTTCTTTTCTTAAAAATGGAAAAGATAAAAAAAGACAGGACTGGGGAGCGGGATGGGGGAAAGTAGGGCAGGAAACAGATATTTCTAAGTAAATCTCTCTTTTCATGATATTTCTAAAATTGTCAAATTCTGGGGGTTTGGGCATTATCTGAGCACTTCAGACTGTTATATGGAAAATGTATGTTAAAAAAGTAGATGTCTTCTAACAGCGTAAGGAAAACCTATTAAGACAACCCATATTATAGTCTGCCTGGGAGTGGGTAGTTCTGATGAATACCTTCCGAGCACACACAGCTGCAACATCCTGCAGGAAAAATGTTATGTAGGAGTGAATCATCTCAGATGGTAATAAGAGAAGTTGTTTCAATGCTGACGTTCATGACTGACCTTACTGTTTTAAATCGGAGAACACTGTTTCCAAGGCTTTGAACAGCAACACTTCTAAAACTCTGTTGAAACAGAAGAATTATTTTTGTTGTGAGAATCTAACATTCGTGCACAAAGCGTATGGCCTCTAACCACTTCTTGTAGAGCTGCAGTGACTTTTCTGAATTGATTGAAATGTCTTGAATTGCCTTCATTACCTAACAAATTTGAAAGGTACCGAAATATATAGCTATTTTAGACACATTTCTCTGTAAGGAGGTTTCCTATGAGGATTCTAGAAATTTCTAACTTAATTGTCTAATACCTTTTGTCAGTGTTTGTGGCTTACAGTGCTGTATATAGGTGTGTAATATATTGCCTTTTGTATTTGTATAATTCTACTTCTAAGACTAGATGTGTACATTTCCTAATATTCACTGAAGTCTGTGGAATATCTGCCTCAGTCTATAGATGTCTGTCTTCACACGAGAACCTGAATTTAAATTACTGCCACACTTTGTCTCATTCTTCAGCTTATTATGTGACACTGTTCTTTGTTTTAGTAACACACTGTTTCACCTTTTTTGCAGTGAAGTATTCTCTTACACTGAAAACTTACATTCCTAATGTATAAAATATGAGGTTGTCTTTTAGTGTTTAATAATTTTGGCAGTAAAATAAATTGGTTTTTTTGAAGCTGTATGCTTATGTATGTACTTTGTACAGCAGAAAATTTTGTGTCTTTACAGGCTTGGATGAATATACATTACATAGCAATGTGTTTGTACACTTTTCATTACACACATCTAGAAGTCACAGTAAGGTTGACTGCATTACTTAAAATATGCTTAATACCCATTTTACAGAATGTAGGCTCTGCAAATGCAGCCTTCTCAGGTACGACACTATGGCTGAGAAGCACTGGCAGGTGAAGGGTGAATTCAAGCAAATGAGTTGTCAATCTCCAGAAGCAGGTGACGATCCTGTCAATGATGTAGCACTACTTGGGCAACTTGATAGTTTTGGTGGTCTTAATATAATAGTGGTTTGATACACAGCCATTATCTGCAATGTGTCTTTTTAACTAGTTTTTTTTATGCTGCAGTCATCACTGTGTTTGTGACCTGATGGTGATCTGGAGGCTGTTGGCTGTCTTTGCTGCAGGGATGGGTGTGGCTGGTTCATGTTCTCCTATTTCATGGAGACCCCCAGGGTTGCTTCTGTCTGGCCCCTGTGTGTGCTGGGGTTTTTTTTCCCAGGAGCAGGACTTGGCAGTCTCTGTTAAACTTCCTGTGATCCACATGTTGGCTCACACCTCCTGCCCATTGGTGTCCCTGTGAATGGCAACACATCCGTCTGGGCTATCAGCGTCTCCTCCTGGTCCAACACATTTAGGGTGAGCTCTGTCCCATCATTCATCTTCATTAACAGAGATGTTCAATCGTTCTGCCCTGGGTATTTACCCCTGGAGTTCAGCAGTAAGGCCAGGTGTCCAGCTGGGCTTTGTGCACTGGTAACAGCCCTTTGATCCTGGCACATGAGGCAGTTTTCTGAGATCCAGGGTTCCTGGGGGCTGCTCTTGCTGGTAACAACAGAAGCAAAGGTGTTCTTTTCCATATCTGCTCTCAGCAGGTCCTCTGCCCCACTCAGTTGTGGAACCTTATTTTTCCCTAGTCTTCCTGTTGCTGATGGTGTCTCTGCTAAAGCTTTTTTTGTTGCCCTTCACCTCCTTGCCAGATTCAACTCTGGGGCTTTCCTAACCCCATCTGTGCATGTGTGGATGGTGCATCTCCCTAGGTTCCCTGCTCTTGCTTCTACCTCTTCAATGCTGTTTTTTCATGTTTAGTCAAGAACTTCTTGTTTGTGCATTCATGCCTCCTGCCAGCTCTGTTTGTTTTTGTGTATGTAGCCATAGACCATTCTTGAGCCTGGAGGAGATGGTTCTTGAACATCCACCAGCTCTTCTAGTTCTTCTTTCTAGTGTGGTCTCCCATGGGCATCTACAGAGCAGATTCCTGTGCAAGGCAAGTTCTGCTGTGTTGGTCCAGGGTCATGATCCTGCATTTTGTTTGAGTTTTTTTTCTTTTCCCTTATAAATGTAGTCTCTGGTGCAATGCTGTAGAAAAACCTGGATGAATGGTAGAGCTCTAGTAGATGGCAGCAGTTGGAGATCCCACTGTGCATAGTTCCACTTTTTTCAAATGTCAGTCTTTAGCCTTTTGTTTTGAATAGGCAAAACTCAATTTCCTTTCATCTAAATGGGTGAGAAAGGAAATCTGCTTTTGAACATTTAAGAGGGTAAAAGTTTTCCTTTGCAAAAGGTACAAATTAGACTTCATGCTGTGATTGTCCTATGAATGTGTAGGATTTGCAATTTCAGTTACAGTGAGTGAAAGGCAGAGCTTAGAATGGGCTTTTGCGTCATTTCAGGCTGGAATACCTATTGATTAGTGAAATACAACATGAATTCGAATACCTCTTCTCTTCCTAAAATGTAGTACTCCAAAGTGCAGCCCTTACTTGGAGGCTGAGACTATCTGAGAGCCTGCTGGACAATTGATAGAGAGAGGGATGTGTGAAGGTATTACAGGCAATTAGTAACCAGTTATAAAAATTACATTTGTTCCTACAGACTTCACAGCTGGTTGCCTGCATTGAGCTTATAATAATTATTTTTCATGTTTTATGTTAATCTAGCTCTGTATTAAAGATGACTTCAGTGTGGGAGTTTTCTCCCAACTCACAGCTGCCAGATAATAAATACATCTGCTAATTCAGGATAGTGGGAAGAATGTCACCGTGACTCTAGAAACCTTTGTGCAACAAGCCTTCACATCGTACTGTGCTTGCTTCATTAACTTGATTCCTAAAATAAGGTTGTGTTTAATCATCTGTTACTCTACATGTGTTGGGACAATTCAGAAATTTAATGGTGCGGAAAGACTTGTGGAAGTTAGTCTGAGTCACACCGCACTCCTGACAAGCTGCCTAGTTGTTGTTCTCATCACTAGTGCTGACTAATACTGGCAGTCCTCTGCATAGCTTCTTGGTCTGGAGTGTGATGGTAGGTTTTATTACTGTGAGAGGGCACATTTCAGAGGAGGTGAGAAGAAATACCCGGTTTTCCCTCCACAACACAACAAAGTTAAAGAAGATGTGTCAGCTATTGACATAAGAAGTCCATGGTGTGAATATGATTTTCCAGTGTTTATGCAGGACAAATAGTGAACCAGAACAATGACCATCCAGTGCTTTTTCTGAAAAGATACTCTCTTCATGTATGAATATCATAGAATCACAGAATGGTTTGGTTTGGAAAGAATCTTAAAGATGATCTAGTTCCAAGCCCCCTGCCATGGGCCCAGATTCCACCCGCTACACAAGGTTCAGAGTCCCGTCCAACCTGGCCTTGAGCACTTTCAGGGATGGGGCATCCACACGTCTGAGCAATCTGTTCCGGTGCCTCACCACTCTCACAGTTAAGAACTTTTTCCTAATATCTAATCTAAACCTGATCTCTTTCAGTTTGCAGCCATTCCCCCTCCTCCTGTTGCTATATGCTCTTATAAATAAATCATCTTTGATTTCGTTGAATCATTGAATATCATATTTAATGCCTATCAAAGTAGGAACAGAGCAGTGACTCATTTAAAACATACACATAAAAACATATCTGTTATGTGTGTGTGTATATATACATTTTTACACATATATACACATATATGTTCTCCTCTTCAGCTAGCTGGCAATGGAGATTGTAGAACTCTCAGTAAGACTGCTGGAGCTGGCAAAGGTTTGGACCAGCACTGATGTTGATGACCTAAGGTACCATCTAAAGTAGATGTAGCTAGGCACTGAAAAGTTGTGTTGACACTGGTGTATTTTCCTTGTGGTATTATCTGCCAAGAGTAAATTGATTTGAATATAAATTATAAAGGTTCTTGCACTTCTTAAAGATGTCATAATACTCATATTTTCTCATTTGCTTTTTTACTTTTTAAAATGCACTGTTTTCATTATTGTTAATAGCCTGCAGTTCAGACTTTGCTAAAAATTGGGAGTGAATTGGGATAGTATTAAATACGATAACATTTTGTAGCCAACTGGCATACCAAATGTCATCTTTCAGCAGACTGTCCTGCCCCTAAAATGTTGGTGTTTAAGAAATCTGCTGTAATAAATCACAAAGGGGAAATACTTTCACAAGGTAACAACATTAATATTTCCTAGGAAATTATTTACTGTTTAGTTCATTGGGATTTATATTCTTCATTTTAGCCATTAGAGAAAAGCAATCCAACTGTTATTTAGTGAAACTATTAATTTCAGCTCTCCCTGTATTGACTGAAGAAAGATACAGGCACTGTCATACCGATTCAGGGCCTTCTGAGCTAGGGAGATCCTTTTGGACACTCGCAGAGTGTTCATCCTGTCTCTTACTTCCCCTTATCCTGAACAACTGGCTTAGCGTTGCTGCCTTCTTACTGATTCCGACTGAATTGAATCCATACATTCCCCTTCTTGCTGCATTAAGCCAAAAGAAGCTTTAGCATAGCAGCAGTGGCTTCAGCAGAGCTCTGAATGTCAGCAGCTGTCTTCTTTGCTAAAGGCCTTACAAGCAGACAGATGTCTAGGGAGAATAGATCTGGTTTAGTAGTTCTCTGGCCAGGCTGTAAAAATCAGCTTATAATGATGTGGACAGGTGCTGGGATTTAAGATTCCAACTGCATCTGTTCAGATTATTTGACTAATCATGAAGTAGTTGCATTTTTAAATGTCTAAAGCAGGGAAGAAGGAAAGAACTGGAGCACGAATTTCTATAGCATTCCTGTGTCTGCTATTCTTGCTTCATGATCCCACTTAAAAGTATGTAATAACTTTACCAGCTTTTGAATTTTACAGAGGAATAGCAGCAAGGCTGATAAAGCTTCCGTACAACTGGATGATACCTGTTCAGCTCTAGCTGAGTCCTCTGACAAATCTTGGTTCTTAACCATTTGAGTTGGGAAAGAGCTCCTTGGCTGCCTCCATACTGTGTCAAATTCATAACTTTAAGCTTCTTTGGTTATCTGTGAGAACTTGCTTTTTCCTGCTATCAGCGTAGGAGGGCATGCTACAAAAACATTGCCCTTGAATGCAGCATGAACCTGAATGTGTTTCAGGTGTTCAAGGCTTAGTGAAGGACTGAGGAGAGATTTTCATAACTTCTGTAGTCTTTGCCCAAGACAAGCTTCCTGACACCATCAGGTGTGTTAAAATGCTGCCAGCCCAGTGCTGAGGTGTTCATGTGGCAGCCAGTTCTGCGTGCGGCCATAGGAGTGAGGACAGAGGCCAGTGCAATCCAGCTTCTAACTGGATTAATTCCCCGCTTTGACATCACGACCCAAAATAAAATGTACTCATGGACAAATAACTTGAAGAAATTACCAAGTAATGTATTTCTCCAAGATCCACAGTGTATGACCTATCTTTATTGTAAAGGCTGGCATATGTGATATATACTGCAGCACAATATGTGTGCCCTATTCTCGATGAATGGCAGCATGGTTTTGCACCTTCGGAGCAGTATTGAATAAAAACCCGTGATGTTTGGGAGCACAAGGAGTTTTGACACATTCTGGTAATGTGAGATGAGTAACTCCTTAAATCCACGAAGAAAATTAGTTAGTAGGTAGATCTACTTATAAGGTACTTGATGTCATAATTTAATTTCAGGCAGAAAAGCAGCCCCTTGGAAGAATCTTGGTTTGTTCTTGAGATATTGAACAGTTCTAATATGCCTTGACATTTGGTACCATGTTCATAATCCCTGTAATTACTCCTTCCTACTCTAATATAGAGGAGGCAGTGTACAGCACAAGTGCTGAGGGATAGTTTTGTTTTATGCTTGAAAGGAGAAATGTGTTGTATAAAGCATACTTTGTACTGAGCTGTGGGAAAAGAGGTGAATGGGAGGTGAAACCAGAGGCTTTAAGGGCAGTTCAAAACGTCTAGTGTGCTTCCTCTCTGCCTGTCCCTGTGGGCAGTTTTGAATGAATGAAGAAACTGTGCAAAATGAGACACACAGAAAGCTGAAAGATTACCAGAGGAGGGAGAGCTTTTGGAAGAAACCTCCCGTGGCTCCCACCTGACTGCAAGGGCAGGCATCATCCTATCAAATAGAGCTCATGCTATGGCATTCTGCCCCTTCCCTGCCTCTGCCTCCTTCTTAGAGAGGAACCTGAGTGCTGGAACTACCACAGTAACAAAAAGAGGAAATTTAATGCTGAAATAACCCTACACAGGACTAGAAGAACGTTTGTGGGCAGCACTGGTGTCTGCACTCTCCTACATAGATTTAAGCATTGATGTTTTTCTTGTCATGCTTTGGTGTCAAGAAATGCTTTTGGAAAGCAAAAAGCCAAATGCTCAAAGAAACTTTAGCTGAAGGACAGAGTCTCTGGCATTTGCCACCTTAAGAAGGGGAGGAATCCTGTGTGGCGTTGCATGTAGAATTCCCTTAAAGAATGTACTTGAGCACCTGTAAGGAACTGAAAGGAGAGGGAGCAGAAGAGAACCTACCGACTACAGGGGTCAGAAGGTCTTCGTGGTGAACTATTGCTAGAATAAAAAGCTGAATTCAACTTTTTCAAAGGAAATTAAAATATGAGTACAGATTCCTTACCTATAAAAACAGAACAAGGGAAAAAGCACACAGGGGAGGAACAGGAGTTGGGGCTGAGGCAAGCAAGTGTAAGAAAGTCTTTTCCAGAAGATTGACATTGCCACCCCATGGCCAGTCAGTACAAGGACGAAGGATAAAGGTGGTGTTCCTATGGTCAGTGTCACCGCTTCTCTGAAATGACAGTGGAAGGTCAGGCATCCTGGGCAGTGCACAGCCTGAGCTGTGCATCATTCCCCCGCAGGCACCGCGGTGACCCCCACAAGTTCCTTTACGTGCCACAGTACATTGTCTGAATAGACTCCTTATGCCAAGAAGAACAATCCGGTGACTCACAAGGTCAGTGTCTGATCTCCTTTCAGTTATCACAGCAGATAACATTTCCTTGAGGAAATGTAATGGAAGTCTCCCAGTGGTTTATTTGACTGTGCTATACAAAGTACTTGAATTAACCTTTTTCTGTGCAGCTTTCATTGCTTGGACGGATGACATGAAGCACAGCAGGGCTCCAGTCCTGAAGTCACTCTATGGGTCCTTCTGTCGGAAGTGTGATCTGACTTGACCACATTTGCTCAAATCTCTCAATATCTGCTCAGTGGGCAAGTTACTAGCTAGCATAAACTCCTCTCTAACCTTGCCAGTCACCTCTTCTAATCTCTGCACTATTCTGACAGGCAAATCAAAATGTCAAGTCAAATGAAACACCAAGCACCTATGACAGCAGGCCACCATATGGAAAACAGAGGAAAGTCAAAAAGGAGGTTCAAAGTGCCTTGGCAGCCTTTTTTCTATGGACTAAAATACAGTCCACGGGAAAGGAAACAGCATAAGAGAATATACCAACTCTCATTCAACAACGAATGTGAAACACCTGCATCGCTTTTCAGACACCACAGTACCTCTTAGTAGATGTGCACGTGTCTGTTGTCAACTGCACTTATCCCAATTCATATTTCTTGGGAAAATTTTCTTTTCCTGTAGGGTTATATAGATGCTGACTGAATTATCTGAAAAAACTACATCGAACTCCATGAGAACATGTGATAAAGGAGAAATACTGGTTAGCTAATTAATAAAACAGATAAAACCTAACTTTTTATAAGGTACTGCATTGTATAGATGAAATGAGAGTTTTGCTGTCATAGTTGATCTGTGCTAATTACAGCAATTATAATACTTGCAGAGAAGGAAATTTGCAAAAAGTATATTAAGTGTTCAACACTCAGCTGCTTGTCAGCTGAAAGGAAGGCAAGTTAATTGAATGTAACAGTCTATCCTCTTTCTGTTGTTAATCAGTGGTTAATTATAATGTGCAGCTACATGGCCATATGTCACTTGCTCTGGCATGACAGTACTGTGTCACATTATTGATCACTACACTGGTGGAGCTGAAAGCTGCTCTACCCCTGTGCTAAATGCCTTACAGAGGGGAGACTGGTTTTAGTGTTGCATAAAACTAATCTTCATTCAAAGTGTGGGAACTAAAATTAGGCCATATATCCTACCAGAATCTAACATACATTTAGTGTGTTGTATCAGTCTGTGATTTTTTAAATTATTGCTATGTATTGTAAATAGACGTAAAAGATCATAGAATCGTTGAGGTTGGAAAGGATCTTTAAGATCATCAAATCCAGTCATTAATCTAACACTGCCAAGCCCACCATTAAACCATGTTCCCAAGTGCCACATCTACACATCTTTTAAAGACCTCCTGGGATGGGGACTCCATCACTTCCCTAGGCAGCTTGTTTTAGTGTTTGACAACCATTTTAGGGAAGAAACGTTTTCTAATATTTAATATAAACCTTCCCAGACACAGCTTGAGGCCATTTACTCTTGTCCTCTCACTTGTTACCTGAGAGACTGACCCCCACCTTTGCTGTAGAGAATTATAAGGTCCTCCCTCAGCTTCCTTTTCTCCAGACTAAACACCCCAAACTCCCTCAGCTGCTCCTCATAAGTCTTGTGTTCTGCACCCCTCACCAGCTTCATTGTCCTTCTTTGGACTTAAAATCAAAATAAAATAGATGAAGTGGCAGAAGTATCTCCTAGGAGCAGGCACAGAGTTACTGAGAAAGGAGATGTTGCCAAGTGCAATTTTTATGTAGACTTCTTGAAGCTAAGTAGAACTGATTTAATGTCCCCAGGTATCTGGAAATTGGCTACTTTTAATCTATAGCAGCTTTGGTTGTCCATTAAAGTACAGAATTATCTAAAGGACTGCTTTTCCCAAAAGTAGTTGTTCCTGCTTTAAAATACTGCTTAGAAACCAAGTGTGGTTTTGAAATTAGTGTCCCATAGAAATCAGTCCTCTACCTCCCCTCTCCTTCAGGCCCAAGGATAGGTCTGTGTAGGTGCAGATACCACAAATGAGTGTGGGAATGAAGACAAAGCCTTAGATCTCAGAGGATGGCTGTTTGGTGTAGTAAAGCAGTCACTGGGAACTGGAGATAATGGCACAGTTACCGCAATTAAAACAGGATAATAAGGAATATATGCTAGAATATATTGCCAGATATTCCTCTAACTTTTCCCTGTGTAAGCACTTTTCATCTGTGAGGATCAAGCTGAATGTAACAGTATGTATGTGGTATGAAGGGCAAATACAGCATGGTGGAGAAGGTGGCTTAATGAAGCTAATGAGGCTAATAGTGAAAGGGAGGCACTTCCCAACACAGATCCATTGTGTCTTCCCTTCTGCTTCAGGTAGCTCAATACTGGATGTTGGATGAAAACATATGTGGTTTTGTGATGCCAGGAAAACCATTGCTAGTCCAGTGTATTAGATTGCATGTGTTCAATCTTTTTTATTCCCTATTAACTTAGTAAAAATGTGAGAAACATGTTGAAAAGGGGAATTGGGTCTTTACAACATTTAGTTGTTTGAAGGTGAGAAAGCATCCAGCTACCTTCAACTATAAGAGAAGGCATGCTGCTTATTCATTTATCTGTATCTGCCTAAACATTTGCAGTAACTTACACTGAGGACTCCAAACCATGGATAAAAAATTAAAGGAAGATTAAAGGGTAGTTAATGCTTTGCCCATTTAGACCAGAGCCCTTAATGTCACTCATGACAGCTGCAACCAGAAAGATTTGCTCCAAAAGGAGAGCACAGCATGATCTGATTTGAATAGATCAGATATAGTATTGCTCTCTTCTGAAACTATTCACAGCACTTCATGGGAGGCTTCAGCATCCTTTCACAATATTTCCACTTACCTGGAATGAAGGTGGATATTCTGTTTTCTATCAGCAAACACCTTGACTTCTGAATTCAGTAAGAGTGGTGGTGTGGATGCTCATGAGACCACAATGTCCTCCTTCATCTTAGACTCTGTTTTTATTGACCCTACATGAACCTTCCTTTTTTAGGTACATGGCTTCATAAATAAGCATTGCTTGCATGCAGATTATTACTTAAAAGTCAGTGGCTTTCAAATTTGTTTTTCCAGGCCAGCATTGAGAAATCTCACAGAACCAGAGCTTTCAACACACAGGCTCTGAGATTTCTGTAGTGGCTTGCTCTGCTTGGTGCTATGTATTTGGTGCTGTGGCTCTGGTTTTGGAGCATCTCTGGAGCTCATCTTTCAGTCATATAATAATGGCCAGTCTTCGCGAGCGAAGATTTGGGAAAGGTCATTGACCCTTCGAGCCTGCGCAGTGGATTTTTTAGGTGAGACCCAGCGTGCGCTGAACTGAGCCCACCCTTTAATCCTGAGGTTCATCTGCCGGGGCCGAGCAAGCTTGGACAGTGGCAGTGAGGTTCTCAGGATGTAGGTTTGTTTAGAGTGACCTTCTCTTAGATGGATTGCCTTACAGGGCTGACGAGCTCCATCTGCCCGGGGGGCTGGGAATCGAACCCGGGGCCCTTGGTGGTCTAGTGGTTTCAGTCATATGGTGGCTGCTCAAATGTTAAATCAGCCATGTCTGGTTCTATGGCATAAGAGCCCTCTCTAATTTGACTGAGCCTTGGGTTGCTCCCCCTCACCTTGCCCTCATAGGAAGGCATGAGCAGAAAAACAGGTGAGTATCATTCTGGGGCTCCCTGTTCCAGTAGGCCAAGATGAATGGCATTTCTGAGAGGCACTTTTACTTCTGAAAGTACAGAAATCTATCCAAGAGCTGATATCTGCTCAAACACCAGACTGTTTGGGGCAGCATGCCCAGAAATGTTGGCATTTGAGTTGAAAATGTAAGTGTTCATACATCCCACTTCCTGCATTTTTCTATCTAGTTATGGTATGGATCTGCTTTGTCAGGCAGAAACAAAAACATCATTCCCCTTTTTCCCTTTTACTCAGATGGTATTTTGCAACGTACGTATCTTTCACAGGCTTCTGTGGGTACAAGCTCTTCCTGAGAGCTGTTCTTGGGTTAGTGGTGGCTGCCTCTATCGAGCTGTTTGTAGGCTTACTAGGAAGTTGCAGTGACAAAGACATAAGGAATCCTTCTGCATAAGGAACAACTACCATTTATGATTCCTGTGAAGGAGGGATGGAACATCCCAGGTGAACAGGTGAAAAAGACACGAAGGCACCAATACCACTGAGAGCCTACACAGACACCACATTGTCACAGCTTGAGAAAAACGGAATTTTTTAGTTCTTGTTGCATGATAGACTGCACATTTTCAGATAATATGGTCTCCTATCAGTGTTTATCAGACTTTTCACTTTTCCTCTGTGTTAACTGAAACTCAGCTGCCCTGAGGTGAGTGAGAACAAACCAGAGTTTCTGACAGTAGTGCATACCCTCTTCTAGAGGAAGGGAGCTGATCCCACTAATTAAAGGTATTTTATAGTTACAGTGTCAAGGCATTTATTCCATAATTGCAGACTTCGCAATCTAAGAAACACTCACCATCTATACAGGGCTGGAAGGGAGCATGAACTTCTTTTGCACAGAAATGCTAGCATTTTAAAATGCTCTGTTCCTAAATGGGACTTTTACAAGGAAAGT
The DNA here is from genome assembly GCF_001604755.1 of Lepidothrix coronata. Taxonomy (NCBI): domain Eukaryota; kingdom Metazoa; phylum Chordata; class Aves; order Passeriformes; family Pipridae; genus Lepidothrix; species Lepidothrix coronata. The sequence goes on along the minus strand of NW_016690286.1, from coordinate 1,996,833 downwards.
GTGTCAGAAACACTGGTATGTGTCTTCTCCATTGTTCGTCTATGTGTTCCATATAAAATATATAAAAGGAAATAACCTGTCAGGTTGGATGGGACTTCGAGTAACCTGGTCTGGTGGAAAGTGTCCCCGCCTATGACAGCTCCCAAAGATGACTGTCCATGTAGCTGGATTCTGGCATTCATGGTCAAAGATCTGCCCATGACTGTTTTTGTGTCACTGTCACGTAAATTTCACAAGACAATTCTTAGACGTGCCTGTCTTTTGGTAGCTTCCCTCAGATTTATCTCTTGCAAGCAGTTAACCAAAACTGTATTTAACATGTACCTACCAGCAGATGATAGACCACCCCTTCCCTCTGTAGCTGGAGTAACATTCCAAGCCTTTTAGTCAGCATGTGCCTCATATTCTTGGAGATTTGATAGTCTGAACTTCATTTGCAAGTGATGCCTGGGCCATGGTCTTATGCAGGCAGGTTCATGGGTCTTTTTGGGACGATGATAGGGTTTGTCCAATAAGCTTCTTTATTTTTTAAGAAAAATGCTTTTGTGATGTCTTCAAAACAGAGCTGTTACGCAGCTGGATGAGAGCTTGCTAAATTTGTAGCTCATGCACCTTTTCCTTTGAGCTTCTGGTTATTGCCTTGCTGCCTACTATGGATGCTGCAGCCTTGTGCAGAACTGAGGCTGGGTTCTTGTGGCATGTCTGTACTACTGTCAGTACCTGGTGCTTGGTTGCTTTCACAGCTTAATTAAACTTCAGTAGTGTAATTTTAGAGTTCTGTAATTTAGTAATGCCTGAATTAAGACTCTTTATCCTTGAAGATGATCTAGAAAGTGGATTATTCGTTGTGCTGGGCTGCTATGGCCTGTCTTGCCTGGCAAGTCAAAAGTTGATGTGATAAGCTGTGAGGGATCAGATATAGCATAGAAGTCCTGAGCACCTCCAGTGGACCAGCATTTGTTATCACTACAGGCTAGGCTGGACATCTTGCAGTCAGGTCTTCTCCTGCCTCTATCAGCTCTCGGTAGCCAACATGACTGAGAGTACCCCTCAGGTCACCTACCCAGGTGACAAATGGTCCAGCTGTGTGAGGGAGCAAATTGGGTTTAAACACACTTTTGCACATCACTTTTTCCCCCCCAAATACGTAGTTTATTGTCTGGCAGATACAGTTCTTAGCAAACCAGGCTTTCCCCCTCCCCAATGCTCCTTTTTTTGATTTGAGTGCCAAACAGATATGAAGGCAGAAGTTTGGCAAGCCTTCTAACATCAACTGTTAAGAGAAGAAAATACTGAGCAAATTCCTGCTCTTAAGCTCTGTAAATCTAGAGGCACTGCAGAGAAGACAATTATGAGATTGTGCTGGATTTGAGGCATCTTACTTGGGTAGAAAATCCAGTTTGTGAATGCCAATAATAAAACATTTGAGTGTTTGAACACAAACTTAGTTTCTCAAAGCTTTCACACTTACCAGGCCTCTGATTAGCATTGCAAGGCATTGATCTCTAAGTAGTAACAATCCCTTATAGCATCTGCCCTCCTTTCCTTCAGTTGTTGAGGGAGTCTGTTACACAGAGGTGAGCACAACACCAAAGCAAATTAGCAAGTGTAACATTCTCAATACATTTAGAAAGACCAGCTCATGGTCACCTCTGGGGACAGCAGAAACCAACTGGCTGGTGAGTTACCAGTAGACTTCCTACTTTCTGCAAAAGTCCAAACTAAATTTGAAAGAATAACCATATAATTGTGCCAGAACAAATATCTAAGCTCTTTTTCTGATCTAAGATCAAATACAGCCAGCTCCCAGGTAACATCTGACTAGTCGTCTGAGAAAAGGCTTTTGTGGTAGTTAACATGAGGACTTTGAGCCTCACTGACATCTGGCTGACCAGCTAGATGGATGCACATATTGTAGGTTCTTTTAATACTACTATGGTAAAAGGCAAGGACAAGGATATTTATTTCTCCACCAGATTTTTACTGGAAAGTGCAAAAGGCAGTGCAGTCTGTTGCCCTAATCCTGTCATTTACAGATAGGATATGTAAACACTATATGTGAACACTATAATGAACCAAATCTCCATTTCTGCATGCTACAGCTCAGCCTCATTGTAACTGAGCCCTTCTAAGAGTCTCCTTCTCTGGCACTATGGATCCAGAGTAGTGTGGGGTGTTGGAAGGCATTATTCAAGCTTTCTACCAACTTTGATGTTGGCCAAGTCCATATCATCCTTGTATCAGGCCAACTTGTTATTTCCTCATTTTTATTGTTTTAGAACTTAAAGTAGACTTTTTCACCCTTCCTCCTTCACTTTCTCTCCAACCCTTTATTTTTCATGTGGCTTTCCATGGAGTAATTTGTTCTTTATCAACAATTACTCAACTATCATTCTATGATTATTTTACTCCAGTAGTGCATGGATTTCCTCAGAGAAGCTTAAATTCCATGTCATGAAATGCTGTACAAAGTCCCTCTGGGTTGAGCAAACCAAGCATTTGGAAAAACAATGGGAGGAAATGATCATCTATATACTTGTAGATAAAGCGACATACAGTTCGTTATTATGCCACATCTAGGAAGGAATGCAAGAGTTAGAGCAAGTCATGAGCATCTCTGTCCCTCTGTCTGTGGGGGAGCTAGGATATGATTCTCAACATGAATGACTGTTCATTCATGTAACAATGGGAAATTGCTGAATCAGTGTGAGAAAGTTCGGTGTGAGATCTTATGAAAGGGGAGAAGGTATTTATTTACAAAATCTTTAAGCAAGTTGGTTTTATGCACTCACACTCATTCTCCTATAAATTTAATTCTCTGACACTTGTATATTCAGGAGCACCAAAACATAGAGTCCCAGTGGCCTGGCCAGGATCACTCGAGTTTGACACAAAGGAACAGGGATGCCCACTGCCAAGCCTTCACTACAAGCCCTTGACTAGGGACAACAAACTGGTTTCTGGACAGATCTTTCATTCCCCTTTAGGAGGCATCAGGTGGTATATGGTCATCTTTCACCTCAGAATCCTGTTTACTTTGTTCTCCATAAATGATAGGCCAGGTTGCTGCCCATTGCCTGTTTTATCTTGTTTTCAACACATGTTTTCTGGACAGGCTAACACAAAAGGTAAGGCGTATCTGATGCTGCAGCCTTGTTACCATCCCCCTGGGGTCAGGATAGGTCTTTTGCTGACAGGTCATCTGTTTTCGAAGTGCAGGTCTTTGGCCTTGACATAAACAGAACAATTCCTTATTTTTCTGCTGGGAATGGTTTTCTGTGTTAACAAGAGTCCCTCCTTTTAACTCTCTGTTCTGCTGTTCCTGCTGATGCTTTCACAAACTTCTATCTACACTTCATTCATACCAGCCTTCACTGTGCTGTTACACATCTCTACACCTCCTTTGGACATTCCTGATGCCCTTTTATTAAAATTCATAATCTCTCTAAAATATATAATTTACTGCCCCGTGGAGTCTTTGACAGGACACAGGTGAATGCTCTGTTGAAATGTAAATTAAGCTTGTAAATCTTAATATATACCATGCTCAGTGAAAGAAACTCTAAAATTTGGGGGGGAAACACACACAACATCCCCCATGTCTGCTGAAGCACAGATTTCTTGAAATGCTGAAATATGTGTGAAATTAACTAAAACACCGAGGTGGCCAATATAAACAGCTTGAAAATAACAAAATTATGCCTGCCAAAATAGTAAATGGAAAACTGATAGTCTGTATTTCCCATGACACGTGCTGGAGGATTTGAACACAGCGCTCTCACTGATGTCATGAAGTTAATGCTCTAAATTTATGGTTAGTAGGAGAAAACCAAACCATTGCTGGTTTAGTATCTTTTCACTTGTGCCCAGCAATGTGATAGGTTACTGCTGACAGGAGGCAGTACTTTACCCCAAATCTTGAAGCTGAGGTTTGCTAGTCCTGACCGGTGCTGGGTGTGAAGTCAAGAAGGGTGAGTCTGCATTTAGCAGTCAGTATTATAGTGTGCAACTATATGACAGCATTAGACACTTTGAAATGTAGGGTAGCACAGTGAAGTCAATAATTAGTCTTTGCAGCTAGTTATTAAAAGCCAAAGTTGATCAACTGAAAACTGACCAGCAGGAGTTTGCATGTTCCTGGCTTTTAGCCTTTTTTTTGCTTCTCATTATTCTTTGGAAGTAAAATCTTAAAACCCATTCTTTTAGTAATCTTGTTCTTCTTTCTGTAACCGGATTCATTTGAGACACTGGGGCTAAGATGTGTTTCTGATGTCAGTGCCTTGTGACACAGATGCAGTCAAATGGGATAGCCTGAAAACTCCAGCTGCCTTAAGGGCAGAGAAAAAGTGCAGATTCATGATACAATACCTGAAAGAAAACAGAACTTCACTGATCTAACAGTTTATGAGTTCTAATGCAGAGCAATGTCTTCTAGGGACAGGTATTTGGACACCCTAGGGACTGGAAGCTGCAAGGCTGGATTTATCAAAGTCGGAGATAAACCAAATTTTGCACAAGCTACAATTTGCGTTTTTATTTCCTGGTGTTGAGATCTAATTGAAAATGGAAGTTAAATGTGGTTAAGATCCCATAGAAGAACATAGTAAGAGATGCCACACACTGCCCTGTGTACAATCTTAATGCAGAATCCTTATTCTCAATCAAGCATGCAACCATGGAACCATGGTATGTGACTATTTTTGTCACCACACACTTTCTGGCTTTTTCAGAGCTTGGACTGGACTCTGGTGTAGCATTCATCACAATTGTACAGGAAGTGCATGAAAAACATATTTAATTTGTTCTGAAAACTGGAGTCAGAAAATTCCAGACTATCTGTTCCTACTTCTGCAATAGAACTGCTATGTATCAACCTAATCACTCCAATCAAAATGCTTCTAATTTTCTAATGTCAAATATTTGCCTAGGTGGTTCTAGGTAGCTGAAACACTGAGAACTTCCCAGCTGCAGCTGAGGTTTGCTCAATGTGTCTATACATGTATCCTCAGTAATGGTGTTGGTATTGATAGCCAAGCTGGCTCATTTTCAATTAATTCTGATAAACCTACAGTTCCATACTGTATAAGTTTATATACATATAATGTGTGTCTAGACACGTGTACACAGAGTCATAGAATGGCCTGGGTTGGAAGAGATCTTAAAGATGATCTCATTCCATGAGGAGGGACACTTTTCACTAGACCAGGTTGCTCAGAGCTCCATCCAGCCTGGACTATGTTACAGCAAGATGCCCATAAAATGACAACAGAGAAATAATTTTATTCAGTGCATTAAAACTGAAACAAACACTAGTTTAGAAAATGCATTGTAACCACCAGTCCATTACACAGCAAACATGGCAAGTACTGAATTTACTAGAAAAGCATCCGGCAACCAGAGAAGCAGAAAGAAAAAAATATTAAAAAAACCTGTGAGCAAGGTTAAGAAGCATTTGTGCAAATGGATATATTTCTGGCTTGTAGCCATGTGGGGAGAGAAAGAAATTACTATAGATAGATTCCCAGAAGGTGTAACAGAAGTTTCAGCAGGCTGTTGGAGGCTGAAGTATGTCAAGAATGAGGTTAACAATTAGTAGTTTCAGAGAATTTAAGCAGAGTCTGCTCACAGGTAGCAAACTCTACAGAATTCTAAACACAGAAGCAATTGTTGGTATTCTTCTACTACTTGTGACAGTAAGTATAAACATTTTTGATTTACTAAAAGAGAGAGGAACACTTCAGCACACATTTAAGGGTCCTGGCAACTTGACAGTAGCAGGCTTTAAATTCCACAGATGTAGACGTATCTTTACCCTGTCACTAAAACTCTCATCTCTGAAGGAACATTACCAGAACAACTGATCTTGATCAAATACAAGCTTAATACATGGCATATTCCAATTTTTTTTAATCCATAAGTAAGTATACTTTTCCAAAAAAATACTCTTGTATTTTTTGTCACAGGCACACAACAACATCATGTTCTCTACTCAGACAATACGTACATCTATCCCTTTGTTTCCATGTAAAGAAATATAGGGACAGGCTTTTGACCAATCTGCCTATAGCAACAGCTGCTGTTCTAAGACAGGTTTTTTGCATTATCTGTAACTTCTTCTGTAACTGAGCTGGAACCTACTCAGCAAAACAAATACAACTGTATGTAACAATGATGTGGTGGTTTTGAGGTAGTAATATCTTAACTGCTCTTAAGGCACTAATTTTTTGAATATTTCACACATATATTACAAATAAAAAGGAAAGTTGGGTAGAAACAAAGAAAATATACACCATCTAGGATTAGTATAGGAAAAGATCATTGTGGAGCTTACAGCAGGAAAAACCTGCCATGCTCCCAAAACCTCAGACTTATTTCTCCTTAATAACAGTTAACAGTTTTCAGCAATGTATAATTAGGGATGAATAAAATAAGTTTCACACTGGAAAACACACTTTTCAAAGCAGCAGTTTTAGTTAATTGAATCATTATCTATCTTCCTTCTTCTTGAGCTAAGGGATCCAGTGGTTGACTATAAAACAAGTCTGTAAACAAATGCCTTCAATTAGTTGTTATTTTGAGGACAGTTTATGTTCTGCAGTAAAGCAAATTAATCTTTTCCCTTTTGAGATAACTGCATATTCGGGCTTCTGTGAATTATGGAAAATGATGACTATTAGGAGGTGTCAGCTCTTTGTGAAGTGTAAAATTACACAAGGTACAAGGAGAAATCACCAAGAAACTTAAAGTGGACTCCTTTGTAATTTATTCTTACAAACCTTCACACAGACCTTAAAAATGTTGAACATAGAGTTAAAGAGGCAGTAACAGGCTATCATAAAGGTTTTTGAAAGACTACAACTTAACTTAGTGAATGACAAAGATATCTAAAAATGCAAAGTACTCGTTTTAATAATAAAATACTATTCTTAGAACTGATTTTAGCCATCTGATCTGATCGCCACACATCTTGGGGAGAATATTTTTCTTAAGATCTACAACCTGGCTGTCAGTTGTCTGTCAGTTATTTCATCGGTGTAAGCTCCTCAGTCTCAGCGATTTGGGCTGCTAGCAGTCATTTCTATAATGTTTGCAAGAGTTAGAAATGTCATAGTTTATGTGTGCAAAGTGCTGGATCAGAAATCTGGATTTTGTTCTTGTTTCTGTAAGTCACTCAGATGGCTAACCTGCAAACCTCTATTCCTCAGTTTCTTCATCTGTAAAATGAGGATATTGATATTCACTAGCTTTTAAGAATCATTTAAAGATATACATGGGTTAATGATTAAGCAGTGTGAATTATCCCTGGTGAGTAAAACACAGCTGCTAATCCACTGACTGATTCACTCTCATATTAGCATCTTTATTTAAACATTCGCAAAACACTCATTTTGTCAAACAGCAACTGCAAAGAAGCTTTTATCCAGCACAAGTGTAATTAGAGTAGTAGAGAAGCAATGAGACTGTGATCAGCTTTGAGCTCAAGGGACTATCTGATATTTTACGTTCAAGTAACTGAAGTAGCAAAAAGAGTTTCCAATTCAAGTCTGCCCTCTGCTGGCTTTAACAGAACACTGCTAATACATTTTGGATCCAAGGTGTCTTTCTGTAATGAAGTGGAAGAACTAAATTAATAGAGGCTGATAGTCAGCATTTTTTATACTTTTTAATAGTAGTTAAATTATTTTTAATTTTGTTTTTTAAAAGTCTCATCTAGGCTCCCTGGCAGATTCATGTCCTTCAGGTTTTCAAAAGCCCACCAGCATATCATTCATATTAGAGTTGCTGGAACTAATATACAACATGAAAAGTAACATTCTGCATGTGGCTTTAAAGACATTTAACAGAAAAGTTGCAGAAAAATATTTTGCTATGATACAATTAATGACTCTAATATATAGTGCTGTATGTACTAGTCAAATACTAATCCCCTAAGAGACCAGGATCAGTCTAAGTCTAATACTCTGTCACTGGAAGCAGCCTGTCCCCTTAAAATATGAAAGGAAAGAAGAAGAATTTTTATTACTGTGTTTAGTTTAGAAAGAATTTGCCATCACAAATACTACACACAAATAACTCATCTCTCAATTCAGGGGGACTCATTTTCCTTTCTATATTTAAAATAGGAAGGTAATTGGGGTGTGGGGAACTATCTCAGTTATACTTACTCGCACAGATTCATCTAGCATGATTTCAACCCCAAGGTGACATTTGTGTCTGAAATACAAAATCTGTACCATTATGTGCTGAATGATGCTATCGAGCTGAAAAGCCTCTGGTTCATTTATCTTGTAATCTTCATGCTTCATTACACTTAACAGCATCTAATCTCTTGTGACTGCTACCTAAACTTAAAATAAAGAAGTAAAATATTGTTTCTTCAGATGTGTGCCTAACATACACTTTTAAAAAAAGGGAAAAAAAGTATTACAGAAACGGCATTTTGTTTTGGCCGTTCACGTGCTTGGAAATCAGGGTCAGACTCATAGCCTGTGCCAAGTGCACCTAACAGACTTTATAAGGCAGAACCTAAGGAACGTTCACAAGTTCTTGGAATGTCTTCTTCATCTGCTAAAACTCTTGCTTAAACAGCTTTCATGCAAAATGAAACCTTTAGGAGTCAGTGTAAGATTTTACAGGAAGCAGTGAAAGGCACACAACTAATTTGCCCTTGCTGGTTTGGGGTTTTTGTTTGTTTGTTAACTTTTATTTTATTTTATTTGCTTTAGGTAGGAAGCTATGCAAAAAGCTACTGAAATCCCATTAATCACTCCAGTATGTACTCCTACAAATCAACTGGACTCCAAAGAAACCAGTATCTAAAATGACTCATTCTGCACTTACAGGAGATTAATGTTTGAGATTTTTAATAATCCTAACCGAAAAGCAGCAGCATTGATTAAAACACTGATAGGTATTTCCCTGAAAGGTCATTTGTTTTCTATGCATAAGTGGAAAGAGTCTTAGATGAACTTATAGGCATGTGAATGAGGCTGTCAATACATAGAGAAGATACACTTGTGTGTCTACTTGACAATGTTTTGAAATTAGTAAAATCTAAAAACATTTTTCTGGGCTAAATATGGGTTATGATTATGCTAAAATAGGCAAAGTATGGACAGAAATTGTGTATGAAAGGGAAGCATTTTAAGAGACTAAATTTTATTTTAATAGAATAGTAAAAACTTCATTAACCATGAGTTGCGCTTCATTTAATCTGATAGCACCAGACTAGACTTGCAAAGGAAGAAGAGAGCTTTCCTTGATCACCTTCTGGTATCTTGGAAAGGCCTTAATTAGTCTTCATTATAATACTAAATTACTGATTCTAATCTTCCATGTGCTGAAGATCCCAGAGAATTTTCAGTGAAATCTGAACTACTGAAATGCAAAAACTAAAGACACACATTACTGCTGATACTTTTATCCATATTGGTTGGGTTTCCAAGTTCTGAATGGCAGCTTTTGCTGGAGTGTCACCTTGAGCAGGCAGCTCATGCAGCACACTCTGATGGAGCTTGGCCAGAGGAGGTGTGAACTGCCTCTCACCTTGTTGGTCATGGTTAGGCCATGCTGAATTAGGAATATGACAAATGCTCTGTCCTTAAGTTTCTGAATTCACACATAGTGAACAATGAAGATAAATTAATACCTATATTCACTTTACCTAACTAATTCATTCAACATTTTAATATACTATGAGTTATTCCATTTGTACATATACATGACAGATTTACTTCGTTGACTGGCAAATCTTATTCAAGATCTGAAAATTCAGATATTTTTACATTTCCTATTAAGCTCTGAACTCTATAATTTTTATTACAAGTTGTTAACAACTATTATAATGACAACACTAAAACCTAGACTATGCTGTGCTTTAAATTCTATTTAAATTAAAGACATGCTAAATTAAATTTTAATTTATACTTTAAAAAAAATCTCAATTTTAACAAACACCCTTCTTGTTTTGGAGGTAACAACAAAAAAGGATACTTAGGGATATACACAGTAACTGATACACTATATAATTTAACAGTGACTTAACACAAAAGCCAGAACAAACATTTTGGCAGGAAACGCATAGACATGTTTCACATCTACCTGGCGTATTACAACTTTGAGGTTCTTCTTTTTGCTTTACTACCTGTTTTCTCTTTGCTTATAACCAACGTTGTTAGTAACTTCTTGCTGTTGCATTTATCTTGTAAAATCTGAAAGAGTGCATCCAAAAGCATTACTGTAAATCAGTGAAGCAAATGCTGTGCATCATTCAGTTGCATTTTCAAATACTTCATTGTCAGAAAAAGTTGTTTCAGCAGCATATTTATTTTTTGTAGCTGGATGTTAAGAAAGACTATTACACCATTCACAAAAGAGAGAAAGCAGACTACGAACTTATAATTACTATTTTTCAAATCTCACGTTCTACGTTCTATATCAGAGAGAAATATTTCATTTTCATGTGCAATGCTGCCAACTGATTGCAAAGACTTACATTCTCAGTTTCATGGTTGTTTCACCATAATACAATTCATTAAGGTCAGAATTTGTACAAAGGCAAGTATACAAAGCAAAGACTGTTTTGAAAATTAGAATATATTCATTGTTTTCCTCATCTTGTTTCAATCATAGTAAAAATTTGCCTAAAATAAATATTTTTTAAGTCCTTTGAAATCTTTATGGATGTGTGCTGTTAAAACAACATATTCTTACGCAACAAAAATCTACTTGAGATCTATTGACAAAGAAAAGGTTTACATTCAAATATCTTTAGAGGAAAATCCTTCTAGAGTTACTGAAATGTTCACTGTTCAGATACTAAAAAAAGAGCTTAATTTAAAAACAGAGAATGAGTAAATATATATATTCGTTTTGGCCTCAGAAAATCCTTTCATTCATCATTTTTGCGTATCAAGCATGTAAAGAATCAGATTATTGTTTTCATCCTTGGCCAAGTAGTGCAATCATAAAAACATGCATTTAAGAACTGTGGTGTTTTTAGACATGGTAAAAGGTAGCAGTATCTTTAAGTGTAACACAATTTTCATTATTAAATGAAGATGGGGAGAATGGGAAAGCCACGCTTCAAACAACACTAAAGTTTTGCAGCAGGTAATATTCAATTTTTAAGCACATCAACAGTTCTTGTCAGACGTCTCTAAAAGCACTGGATGAGGTTCTTTGATTGCTGTCTCACCTCAGACTGCTGTTCCTTCTTCCCTGGCCTCAGAAGCTGTAATGAAAAGTAATGATTGTAACTAGACTCCACTCAGTTTTGGTTTATCTTTAAATAAATAAATTGTACAGTTACTGTATGAATATACAAACTCACTACACTTTCCCTTTTGTTCCTACCGCTCTGATAATTCTACTAATTTTCTAGATAACCATCTGTTGTGGTTTCACCCTAGCCAGCAGCCAAGCCCCACACAGCTGCTCACTCACTCCCCCACCAGCAGGACTGGGGAGAGAATTGGAAGGTAAAAGCTTGAAAACTCATAGGTTGAGATAAATACAGTTTAATAGGGAAGGCAAAAGCTCTGCATACAAGCAAAGGAAAACAAGGAATAAATTCACTGCTTCCCATGGTCAGGCAGGTGTTCAGCCATCTCCAGGAGAGCAGGGCCCCGTTACGGGTAACGGTGACTCGGGAAGACAAATGTCATCACTCCAAATGTGCCCCCTTTCCTTCTTCTTCCTTCTACTTTATATACTGAGCACGATTCCATGGTATGGAATATCTCTTCAGTCAGTTCAGGTCACCTGTCCTGGCTATCTCCTCCCAACCTGCCATGCACCCCCAACTTTCTTGCCAGCGTGGCAGTACGAAAAGCAGAAAAGGCCTTGGCTCTGTGTAAGCACTGCCCAGGAAAACCAAAAACATGTCTGTTATCAACCCCGTGTTCAGCACAGATCCAAAACACCACCCCATACCAGCCACGGTGAAGAAAATTAACTCTACCCCTGCCAAAACCAACACAGCATCTGACAATATCACTTTTCTTGGAAATATGCCATATCAGACAGTGACCAGGGTACATCCAACAAGTATCATACAGCAATTCATGTGGAAAAGATTCAAATTTGGACAAATTTTGATATGCAATACAGCTCTGCATTCCAAGCATGTTTTGAAAATATGTCCTCTTGCCTTTGTGAAATGACAAGGAACATTTCCCAGACCAGTGGTTCTGCAGAGGAGCTGGGATTTATTAGACTAAATAAATAGGAATATTAAAATTGAATAGAAGGAAAATCATTAGTAGGGCACAATAAAAACAGAGAGCCTAATTATAATAATGAAGTGAAACAGAATGTCTAGTCATAATATGCTACCATTTTTATTGACATGGTAAAGATTCAGCCTGCAATGGAAATCCATTAATGACCTCTTCCTAATGTTCTTGTGTTATTTATACTGATTTATGGTGTAATCCTCAAGTATGAAATATCTACCATAGCATCTTTGAAATCTAAGCTCCTCCTAAACAGAGTCAAACTCAAACTTTCATCCCAAGAAGACGAATTTAATGCAGTTTCTTGTCAGTAAAGTGAAGGGAAAAATCTCAGAAGTGAGAGTGGTAAGCACAGAATGGAAGTTTGCGGGGATTTCCTATGTCGAGTTTACAGTGATTTTTCACAGACTTCAATGCACTTTGTCTCCTTCATCAGCCTTCTGAGTTGCACATACTGTTGCATGGCTTTACTTTCTGGTGCATTGAGATAAAGCTTTAGAGGTCTGAAATTCTTTAATGTGAAAGGTACCCTTTGCACTCAAAACCAAAACATGTTACAGCCATCTGACCGAGTGACATTACTTCCCCAATCCTGAGACAGACACTAAGAGTTATTCAGTCATGTCTCCAAGAATATCAGTTCTCTAATTTACTCATAAAAATGGAAATATTTGGCCATTTTACAATGTGTGTTAGTGGTATTTATTTGCTGTGAAAACACAGCACTTGTGGAATTACTGCTAATCGAGCTAGTAAAACAGCACGCATTCATATTCTTGTTGTCCCTGTTAAAACCTCTGCAATTTTATTTCTGATTTTATTGTTATTGCTGATCACATGAAACTACGAGGCTAAAAGAAATTCAAAGAGATTTTCTGTAACAAAAATCTTTCAACACATATGGTATTACTAATTTTCTTTTTCATTCCAGCAATTGGGGCTCTTGTTCTTATTTAACGGATATACCATTCCAAGTGCTTTTGTCTTCATTAACAGCCATAAAAAAAAATGAAATAAAATCAAAATCCTTCATGAAAGGGTTACCACAATAAACTACAGAGTAATACCCACAGCACACCTACATCATCTTACTTCTGTCTTCTCTGGGCAAAGCCTCCTCCATCAATTTCTTATGGTATCCATTTCTTTAGGTATTACTTATCCCTTCAAAACAGCTAATTTTTTCATGCCCCATCATAGGAATCTTTGTTTTAAGGGTTAATTTCCATTATTTCAATTACTTGAATACCACTGTCTCACGAACTTGCAGGAAGGATGCCTGCTGCTCTCTTCCCCCTTTGGCTGAGTCAGTACTTCATCAAAGGACTGCCGAGCTCTTCGACCCTCTAGCATCCTAGGTGCCACAGGAGCCAAAAAAAGGCATGGAAAACTTCTGGAGTCAGTACAACTATTTACTCTTTGCATGCTCTGCAGTTTTTTCTTTTGTTGTGGAGGTTTTGTGGTTTCGGTTGATTGGTTGGGTTTTTTTACTACAAATATGATACTTTGGACAGTATGAGACTATGGATGTTTCTTATGATGGAAAAAGTGCTGTTCTCCAGTCACTTGTCTTAGTTTACAGATATTCTTTCACAGCCTAGGTACATAAAATCATATAAATCTAAACCAGTAGCTATACAGAACCAACACTGGTTTATTTGCATACCAAACACACCCCCTTGTGCTCTTATAGGCCACAGCACTGATTTTGTTTGCGAGAAAACTAGCAAAGAAATATTAACCTTCTTGCTATTCATTTCCTGGCTTCTACAGTTAAATCAAGGAAATAACCTACAAGCTTTTAGTCTAACATTCAAATTGGCAGACATGAGAAATGAGAGCTACTAAGTTTCTGCGCTCTGAAAATTATCCCTTGACTTAATGCACGAAGTGAAGAAGAGCCGGCACATGTAGCACACTTTGGTGAACACCCTTTCTCAAGAACATCCACAATAAGATTATACGGTGTCACATGTGACACAGTTAAACCAATTCTCAAAGAAGACAGAGCTTTTTAACCCTTTGGATCAGCTGATCAGTACATCTGACCTTCTGAATCCCACTTACACTAAAACTACAGGAAGTTTAAGGAAAAATACCTTTCGAATTTAATTCCACTACAGTGGGTGACATTTTATTGTACTATTTTGTAAGAGATTGTTAACAAGCTGTGGGCTGTAATGAACAGTTGGTTTTGTATGTTTGGAAAGAACAAGCTGTAACAGTAACCACAATGTGGAAACTGATCTTACTTGGCCTCACCTACACAGGAAAACCAATTTAATACAAACTTCTGGAAAACAGGTTTCTGCAGCAACCACTTCTCCTCCTTTGCAAGACTCAGAAAAGCAGGTTCAATAGTTTGAGTTCTGTTTTGAGTATGACAAGCCATTACTGACAAATGAATGTGCCTCTTGCACTACACGTGTTTGGCAGAGACTACTCATTTATCTGTTAAAAAAGAAAGTGCCTCAGTGCTTATACAGGCTGTGAGTTGTAAGGACAAGGCCAACGTGCTCTACCAAAAGTTTTTAGACATTAGGTCTCTCCCTATATTTCTAGTCAAGCTTTCATTCCCTGAACTCTTGTTCATGGACTGAACACATTGTGCAGCCTGGTATCAAAGATCACAAAACACCCAGAGCTGGAAGGAACCAATAAGGATCATCGAAATCCAACTCCTGGCCCTGCATGGGTCACCAAGAGTCACCATGGGACACCATGTGCCAGAGAATATTGTCCAAACACTTCTTAAACTCTTGTCAGGCTTGGTGCTGTGACCGCTTTCCTAGGGAGCCTGTGCCAGCACCCAACCACCCTCCGGGTGAAGAATCTTTCCCTAATATCCAACTTAAACCTCTGCTTGACACAGCTTCATGGAGAGCTTCGTGGAGAGGCATTTCCAGTTTCACGCAGAAATACTTTCCTCATCACTTCACCTGTACCTTTCACTTACCAAAGGCACTTCCCACCCTCCAGAGGCGGCGCGCGCGTGTACACCTCGAGAGCGGCGGGGAAGGAGCACAAACATGAGTCCTGCAGGACCTAAGGCAGACGAAGAAGACCCACAGCGTTTGCAGACCCTCCCCTCCCAGCCGCCCGACTCTAGTGGGCCACCCCCGACCCCAATCCCTCTGCCTGTGGCAATGACACGCGGGCGGGACCAGCCGGCGGGCGCAAGCAGCCCCCGGCCGCCATTTCCTCGCCCTTCCTCGGGCACAGCCGTGCCTGCTCCCCGCCGTGCCTGGTCCCCGCCCCGCAGCCCCGCCATGGGTCCCGCCCAGCGCACGGCGCCGTTACGATAGCGGCTGAGCTCCTCCTCTTCCTCCCCCTCCTCTCTGCCCCGCCGCCGGGATGCCGAAGCTTAGCAAGGAGGCCAAGCAGCGGTTACAGCAGCTCTTCAAGGGCGGCCAGTTCGCCATCCGCTGGGGCTTCATCCCCGTGGTGCTCTACCTCGGTCAGTGCCGGGCGGGCGGGGGCCGCGCGGGGGGCGCTCGGCGGCCATGACCGGAGTGGGGGCCGGAGCCAGGGCGGGCTGCGGAGCCTGGGTAGCTCCGCTCGCCGCTCTCCGCCCCCCGGCCCGTCCGGGCGCTGCCGCCCGCCGGGGAGCGGCGGGGGCGAGGAAGGGCCCGACGGGGCAGGACCGCCCCGCTGCCCGGGCCCCGCGGCCATGGCCGCGCATGTGCAGAGGGGCAGGGCCGGGGTTGCCCTTGGCAGAGCTGGGGGGCAGTGAGGCTTCGTGTTGGGTGGTGGTTTTGTTGTGGGTTTCTTTTTTTTTCCTTTCCTTATAAAGAAGAAGAGTGTGGCCAACGGGTCGAGGAAGGTGATTTTCCCGCTCTACTCGGCCCCAGTGAGGCCACATTTGGAGTTCTGGGCTTCTTAGTACAGGAAAGACAAGGACCTACTGGAGAGGGTCCAGCAGAGGGTTACGAAAATGATGAGGAGTCTGGTCTCTCTTAGGAGGAGAGGCTGCAGGAGCTGGGCCTGTTTAGTCTAGACAAGAGAAGACTGAGAGGGAATCTCATTAATGCATATAAATATCTCAAAGGGAGATGCTAAGAGGACGGTGCCAAACTCTTTCCAGTGGTGCCCAGTGACAGGACAAGGAGCAATGGCCATAAACGAAAATGCAAGAAATTTCACCTCATCGTGAGGGAGGAACTTTTGTACGTTGAGGGTGGCAGAGAACTGGAACGGGCTGCGCAGGGAGGTCATGGAGTCTCCTTCTCTGGAGACATTCAAAACCCACCTGAACACATTCCTGTGTAATGAGTGCTAGGTGACCCTACCTTGGCAGGGAGGTTGAACTAAATGATCACCAGAGATCCCTTCCAACCCTAACAGGTCTGTGATTCTGTAATAAAGAGTTTTCTGCTCCTTTTCCTCCCTGGAGGCTGTTTCTGATCTGTGTGTGTCCAGCGATGGGAGGGCCCCTCAGGGGAGCAGGCAGAGCAGGTACCCAAGCGGCCAAACAGCAGACGGAGCTGTGATTTAACCTGTGTCAGTGACCAGCTGCTTCAGTAGGCGAGGCTGTGTTCCGTGCACAGGGAGGAAAAAGCTGCCAAGTGATGGGAGCGCTGATTCGTGGCACTGAGGGGGTTGCGAGCCTCTGGCTAAGGTTGAATTTCCAGCATAATGTACAGGTTACGGTCTCTCTCCCACCCAAAATGGGACTCCTGTTTCCAAATTGCAGTGGAACATTCAGGGGATGCCTTGATGTCGTGCCTGGTGCCCAGGATGTATTTCACTTGCTCCTGTCATGGGACTGGGCAGGTGTCACTACCACATGGTAGTTCTCCTGCTGAGTTAGGGCTCTGTGCCATCAGCTGTCCTTATTAAAGAGCCTGACCCACTTAAGATAGGCAATGTGCCATAGGCCTGACACTTTTGTTCACTTCTTTTATTACAGGGCACCCCAGAAAGGCTGATCCCTGCAATTCATCTGGCTTACTTTATGCCCAAACTCAGTTGGGCGTTTTTGGGAAAAGTAGCTAAACCAGGCAGGCATCTCTGCGTGGAACACAAACATGAAGGAGAGCCGGGAGCTTAATGTATTTACAGTCAAATCTGATAGGTTGTTTTGCTTAATTGAGGGGAATGCAGTGTCCAGTTTGAAGGGCTTTAATTGTTCATAGATAACAATCAGGGAAAAGTTGGTCTCTTCAACTGTTGCAGAAGTGCTTTAACAAAAACTACAAGAAAGTCACTTCAAAAACTATGGAAAAAAACTAATTGGCATTATTAGGTTTAAACTTTAATTGCATTTCCATTTTTTGTTTATAATTTATTTAAATTTATAAGTATTGGGTGGGAATTTCAGCAGTGTTTTGTGACCTGATTTTGCTGTTGCTGAAGTTTTGTTTTGATTTTACTTTCAAGGCAGTATCTGTGGATATGGGAAAGATGCTCTTTGTTCTGAGTGACGTCAGAGGACATTAAATACTTAATACTTACTGTATAAACTTCAAGTTATATAAAGCCATCTTACTGTATTTACAGTTGCACTAAAGTCAGGCTGCCTACTACAATTTTGCTATGTAGCAGTGAGAAGCTGAAGTTGTAGTAGTTCGGGTTCATACCTCCAGAAAATAAGTGTGCCGTTCCATGTCTGCATTGCCGCCTTATAAATTTGCCTGCAGTAATGAAAGAACATTAAGTATAAGCAGATGGGAAGGGGATGTGTAGATGCTAGCTTTGCTTGCCATAGACATTTGGAGGTGGCATGCATTCGAAGCCTAAGGGATTGAAAGAACCTCTTCTATGCTGGGATTACCTTTGAATCTGGGAGGGAAGGTGTGACACAGTGGAAAAGGCAAGAGGCTACACGGTAGTTAGTGTCGCTGATTGAAGGGCAGTTTTTTTATTGATCCCTGTGTAGAAGAAATACATGCTAAACTAAACGTAGGCAAGGAAACGTTCGGCAAATCTGAGCTTTTAATTTCCTCTGAAAGGCTTTCTAGCTCAGGATGGGATGCTCCAGGGCTGTACAAGGGAGCCTGGTATGTGAATGTGCAATTATAGGTCATTGGGGTTTTTTTGTTGTATTTTTTTAAACTTGCTTTGAAGTGACTGCCCTGGTTTTAAGTTGATAAATTAGATCAGTGTAGTTTTGTTAAACCTGGTTTGCTTATTTAAAAATAATGGGGGTGGGGGGAAAGGAGCCAGAAACATTCACACAGAGAGAGAGTGTGACTTGTAATACAACTTTATGAATTTTAAAGCTGTGTTGCTGGACAGTATGGCAACCAAACAACTTGTATCAGGGTATTTGATAGTCTCAAATCATGCAAGGTTATCTTCAGAGAGCTTTTCCTGTGCCTGTGAAGTTAATGGAAGTTTTCCCATTAACCTTTGCACCTTTCGGGCAAGGTGACATAAATTATTTATTTTCTGTAAATAAGGGAAATAATATACTTTTCATAAATTATCCACTTCTAGATAGCCCATGTAGGAGGGAGTGTGTTGAACAGTGCCTGAATTGTGTGATTCTCCTTCAAGATTTTTAATTTACAGTCCAGGGAGCAAAGATACTTCATATATTAACCCTTAGTTGCTTCTCCAACATTTGTTTACTTTAGTCAGTTGGTATTTGAGTCATTAGCTGGGGCAAACTCTTTGTAATTAACTTTCATTTTCCTGGGTGTTAGTAGATTGACAAACATCTTGTTTGTTTGCAAGCTTTAGTACTATGTAGCTTTTCAAAAAAATGCCAGTCAAAATAGAAGATTGGAGGTTTCATTGATTTAACATTTAGAATTGTGTCATCCTAAATTGAGTGAATTGTTACTGAAAAACTGCCTTTAAGTTCTGCATCAGATGTCATTGCAGAATGTTGCCTGTTAGGCCTCAAGGTGCTCGCTTATACCAGGTATAGGCGTTTCTGTTGGTAGAGCCTTGCTAGGCTGCTTTCTGAACATCATCTAAAATCTATGTGTTTGTGTGTGTAAAGCTGTGTCTTGCTCCTCAGGGTAGATAACTTCCTTGATCTCACAGGTAGTTGACCCTGAATTTTAAGTCAGGTGCAGATGCAGGTAAGACTTAAAAAAAAAAAGTACACTTGTGTTTATTTTCTCTGCTTCCTAACCCTGATAAGAATGTACAGTTTTTATTCATGTTAGTGTACAGCTTCATGAATCATAGTTCTCTATTAAGTAGTTTTTTCTTATTGCAATTTAATGGGCTGGAATGATTATATAGTGATTTAAGTAGGAGTTTGCACATACATATTTTTATATATATGTATGTAATGTATGTTTCACTTCAGGATTCAAAAGAGGTGCAGATCCTGGAATGCCTGAGCCAACTATCTGGAGGTATGTATTGATTCTGCATGTATTTACAAACCCAGTGCAGATAGTTACTGGTTTGGGTGTTGTCTCTGCACAACAGTTGTGAATATTGTGTTCATCCTTTGTATTTAGTGTTGTGGTTCTTGTTTATTTAGAAATCCAAAGGACAAGTCAGCAAAGCTCTACTTCTTGGGAGGGCCTTTCTCTTAATCTGGCATGGCTTTTAATATATGGAACTTCCTGTATGTTTTGAGTAGCAGCTGCCCTTCTGACAATCTGTTGTAGAGGTAGTTTGTGCAAGTTTCTGCACTGAGAAGTAACTTACCAGCTTTCTAGCAAAAATTTAAAACATGACCTAATCTCCTTTGGCCTTTGCAAATGAGGTACTAGAACTACATAAAAGCTGCACGAAATAAAGACCTATATCCTTCAATATTAGTCACTGTCATGAAGCAAAGTGCATTTGTTCATGTTACCTTTTTCTTGTGGGACTTTTTGTTAGTGCTACATGCCATGACATTAGTAATGCTCATGTTCTAGTGGTATTTGAGTTTTATTGAAGGGCTTCTATGGATCAAACTAAGTAAAGTTATGAAGAAAGGGTGACTTCAATTTTTCTTGAAATACTTTTGATTACTATGCAGGACCAGGTATTCCTAAAACAAATTGGACTGTATTGTTTTCAAAATCACACATTAACTCTTCTAGCTTCACATAGTTACAGTGAATGGAAATCCCATTTTTAGGATTCAGTGATTCAGTAGAAACAGTAGAAAGCATGGGGGAAAAGTGTCAAGTTCATGTTTCAATTTCGGTAGAATCTTCAGTTGTCTTAAGAACTAAGTTGCTGCGATTGTTTGCTTGCTGACAGTGTTTCTGTGTTTTTCTGTGTTTAGCTTTGCTAGCAGTTTGAGACTTTTTATCTTGGTCCACTGAGTAAAATATGTATTTCATGCCAGAATATATGTACATAGATACCAGAAGCAGATATTTGGGCTAATCTGAAGCTTACAGACACTTATTTTCCTGAGCACATATTTGTGCTCTGTAGGCTTAAATTTTGAATTAATGGCATTATTTCATTATTTTGGAGCTTATCATTTATCCTGTACATTTATAGAGCTGTTCCTTCAGAATTGTGTTTTACAAATATCAATTTAAAGACAAGTACATGCTGCAAATCTGACTTTCATTTCCCTCCCCCCCTCCCCTTTCAGTCTACTTTGGGGATGAAGGATGTGGTGGTCCCGTTCTAGAACCAGCGGATGAACAGAGAGTGTCTGAAGATACGTACATTCCAGAGGATGAGGCTGACACTTAGACCAGCTGGCACAATCAGCTTGCTAATGACATAGGTTGTACATATAACAAAATGGAGTTTATATGGACCTAACTTATTTACGTTACAGTGTAATTAAATAAATACAATTCGAATGGATAAACGTTGTTTTTAAGTCTTTAAATAAGTATAAGTGTAGTAATTTCTTTATGACAGGAGGATAACCCATTGTGTGGGTTCTGTTTTGTTGGGGTTTTTTTTCCAAAATATGGTGATATTCAAGCCCCATATTTATCTCTTTTATGATCATATTTTGGGTAAAGAGTCCTCTTTGTCCCCACAGTAACCAGAAAACCGAGCTAATGTTTTAAATACTTCGGTATTCTTCAAACATTCCTTCCCCAAGTATTGGTAAGCCTCTGCGACTGGTTACTGTGCTGACCTGTTTAGGTTTTTTTCCTCCTCAGATATTTTGTTTTACTAGCACAGTCAGATAGTAAGTATACTTTTCTGCCAAATTCACCTTTAAATACTATTTATGTTTCCTGGGATTTAGGATGGAGGGGAAGGATACAACAGGAGTGCTCTGTGTGCGCACGTATATAGTGCTCTTAGTTTAAGAGGAAGTTATTAATGTGTAACTGAAGGAAGAAATCAAGTACACTAACAAGGTGTATGCTTCATTTTTATGCTGATGTCTTGCTTTTTGGACCACTGTTGGTCCAAAGTGGTTGTTTTTCTCCCTTTTTCAGTTGGTTTTCTCCCTTTTTAACACCGAAGTTCAAGCACTAAAATGGTGACCATGTGGTTTCTGTTAAATAAAAGCTGTGTTGGGTAGTTTGCTCTCTCCCCTCCAGAACTTTGCAGGCTAATTTGTATCTCTACAGTGATTTTTGAAAAAAATGTTTATTGGCCCCAAATTATGATTGCAATGAAGGTAATCTACATTTTGGCTTGGCTTTTTTTTTTTAATCCTCATAGGTTTTCAGATAATTTTTACATTAATTAAATGTTTAAGGAATAGGGATTTCTCAGTTTTTAATCTGCCATGAAAATCCATGGTAAACTGTTACTGTGTTTAAGGGCAGACATGACTGGAAAAAAAATGAGAAATGAGCCAAGAGAAAAAAATTAAATTGAAAGACAAGAATTGGGAAGGAAGAAAGTAGAAACATTTATGAGGGTTAATGCAAACCACCATGTTCCTTAAAATTCCATTAATCATGATAATTTAATCAAATGTTATGAAATAGAGGAATAGCTAATGATAATAGTCTGCTGACAGGGGAATAGAGCAAGGACTGAATGCAGAACATCTTCTTGTGAGTATATGCTTTTGCTATTTCAGCTTTTCTAGTGCTTTTCTGATGGTAACTTGAGATTAATGTAACCACTCATATATCTTAAATTATGAAAGGAATTCAAATTCTGATCCTTTTTCTTGACTGATCCTAATTACAACAGTAATGAAATAATCTGTTGGTACTTGATAGTGGCTTTAATCATGATCAGGAACATTTTTCTTTTCTTGAATCTGGTGTAACAACCCGAGATATTCCATACTAATACTGTTCAGTTCAGCGTGAAGTAACTCAGATTTCTCCATTAGATTTTGCGTTTCACAAGGGTGTACAATACCCAAAATGCAGCAGTGGGTAGATAGACCCAAACACCCGCAGTGGTGTATTTCATGTCTTCTCTTCTGTGTCAGCCATTTTGGGGATGTGGTTTGTGGGTCTTAACCGCCACGTGGTTGCTCTGGATGCTTTCCAAGAATGATAGTATTTGGCAAGAGGAAGCGAAGCAGGGAAGTGTCCTTACCTCTTTCATTAAAAAGTTTTACAAAAGCACGGATATGTCAGGCATAGGCCAGATTCTGTGACCTCCCCATCCCGAAATTTTTTTTTTAAAAAATAGTTGCAGTTCAGTTTTTTTGAGACTTGGAATGATTGGATTAGTGTTGCTTATGTGGTTCTTGCTTTAAGCACATTGGATAGCAAACTTTTGGTAATTCACTGCTACGCAAGTATCTTTCAGGAAAGTCATTAGCATAGAACCCTTGGGTTTTCAAATTGAGTGGAAAAAAAGTCTTTCGTGCCACCTTCAAGTCAAGTTAAATGCAATGCCAATATGTAGTATTTTTCATTTATACATCCAGATTTTAATTCCATGTAGTGTGCTTTCTGTAATTAAAAGGTGAGTGAAACTCCTTAAATAAACACTCATTTTTTTTCCTGGGGGAAAAAAAAAAGTAGTATTAATCATAAATCTTGGTAATTAATTGTAAGGTAGCAAAACTGATTATGTTTAAAAATGTTTGCTACCAAAGATTTCTTCATTTTTAATGTTTTGAAGTTACTTTGCCGGTTTTGTCATTTTCACAGAATTTGGATGTGCTTATAAGGACAGATTAGTGTTCTGTGAAGCTGTACATTAAATAGATTCCTATGAAGAATCTTAATTCCCTACGATAAGTTCAGCAAATATGCTAGTTTTAGCAAGACTGGGGAGTTTCGGTGGTCCTAGGGAGAAGAGGGCGAGTCTCTGGAGTGAAAGGGAAGGACATTCATGTTTTTCAAGGCTGTGGACTGGGGACTTTGGTGTTATTTGTTCCAAGTGTTTTAATCTATGATTTTTGCCTTTCCGTCTTTGTCCCAGTAAAACTTGAGAAAATTTTGTTTTGCTGTCAGATGGGAGACACTTAGAAAAGAACAAATATGATCTCCCCTGCTTCACTGTATCAGTCTCTGTCAGTGAATCAGTGGCTTCCACAGCCAAATACGGACTCTTTTCTGTGGTGGAGTTTGTGATGCAGTCCTGTAAGACCACATGTGAACTCAGTGTTGGAATAAACTCAGTGAGTGTAGTTTACTGAAACGAGCTCTGACATCTACAGCTGAGCTCAAGGCTGCAGTTGAGATGTGTGAAATAAAATCATTGATGCCTTGCTGTGTTTTGTGGAGATTGTACTAACTTCGGGGTGTCCAGTTGATCTTACCTGGAGATAGGGATTGGTCGGCTTAGCACTTTGTGGCTTCAAAGTGGAAGTGGAGCATGCTTGTGGTTGTCTTAGTGTCAGGGAAATACCGAAAGTGGGAGGCTGTCTCTGGAGCCTGTTGTACCTGGTGACAAACAATTGCGCAAGCGACCAGAGGAATGTCTCCATCTGGACCAGTCTTAGGAGGATCAAAGGTTACTCTGCTCAGTGTCCTGCTTGCCGTAAGTGAAGGCATCTTGAGGATTTTAATGCAAGAAGAATACCCCATTCTCTGTCTAAAGTGACCTGCAGTCCTGTGCCCATGGTCCTTTTACATCTTGTCAGAAGGTGCTGCTCTGTCTCTTGGCCTCCTCCTAGGAAAGACACAAAGGTAGCAGTGGCTTTCATTTAGTCTCCAAGGTGTCTGTGAACAAAGGATTGTTCTTAACTCAGGACTGAAGGAATGGGCTGTTTCTCCTCCAGCCAGTCTGTGAGTGAAAAACCAGCAAAGTCCCAGGAGCTTATGGTGGGCAAGGAGCAATACAGTATCCTGGCAGCTGAATAGCTTGTTTGCTGGCACGCTGACTGCAAGAGCTGCTGGTGGTTTTACCATTCAGGAAGAATTTCCGTATTTTTTATCATTCCTATATTTTCTTAAAACTGCCTCTCCCATTACTGTATTGAGATGAAGTCAGAAGATCAGATACAACCTGGTAGTGTTTGGTAATCATGGTGGGCAGAGACTCTCCAGCACTCAGTGCTGACAGGCCTTTTAGCAAAGCATCTCCTGCAAGCTCAGCTCTGAGGAGTGGCCCTGGGATGTGGGCATAGCAAGCAATGCAAAGGGGGATAAAGACAGGCTAAGAGACAAGGAGGATGGAAGGTAGGGAGAGAATTAGGGCCCTGAAAAGAGAATAAAGACAAGGAGGTCAGTCAGAACAACAACAAAGGGTTTTAATCATGGACAAGACTTATAAAGGTGGTGAAGTGAGAAGTGAGAAAAAAGCATGCACATCAGAGGAGCCACAGAGCCCTGCGGGGCTTCTGTGACACTTGGTGTGCAATCCTGAGGGAGTCTTGAGTTTGGTGGTTTTCTTGGTCTCAGTGTTTGGCCTGTGGATCTCCTGGTAGTAGGCTGTGAAAAAACAGTCAATGTAGTGTCATCACTAAACAAAGGAGAAAAAAAATATCTGGATTTCAGTATAAATTTGTTCTTAATAAGTTAATCTACAAAGGAACCTACATGTTTGCTCTAACAACTCTTCAAGGATAGCCAGCTGTGAGGCAAAGTTAAGGTGATAGGAAATTTGGAATAGGTATTTCCTTCTGATACAAATTCCTGGTGTAGACGTGGCTGGTACAAAGTAACTGTACTGTTATCTCATCAGTTATAAAACAGAGGCTATCTCCTTTTTTTTGTTAATTAATTAATGAGCAAAACTCTTATTAGTTTAAACTCTAGCTTTTAAACACATAAACACTGCAGACCAAAGCAATGTTCAGAGTTTTGTCACAACAGGCCCCAGTGTTGGCGACATGTAAAACACGTCCTTTGCTGCTTTGTACGACTGTCTTCCAAAATGGCTGTGGGTGACAAAGTGCTGCTTAAGATCTAGTCTTCTTGCATTGTGTTGTAAGTGAAACAGAGATCTATCATATTGGCTTTATATATAAAGCATATACCCTGGATATTTTTGGAACTATTTTGTTACAGGCTTGGAATTTAAGCTATGATGATACTAATGATATTTGGAAATTAAAGCTCATTACATCAGTTTTCACCACAGGAATAGAGATCACATCCTGTTAAATGTCATATGACTAATCTAATTTTTGCAAATAACCACTTAATTACAATTTCTAAATACTTTTCCATGATGGCCTGTGATGCAATAGCCATGTCTTGGTTAAGCTTGTGGGTTACATGCATTGTTTCCTGGTTATGCTTATATTAATTCAGGATTAGAGAATGGGTGAGATGGAGGGAATGCTTATCTGCTAAGTGCAAAAGGGTATTTTCTAAAAGGGTATCTGCTAAGTGGAAAAGGATATTTTGGCAAGGCAAATCAAATCTCACTCTTCTGATTCTGAAAATAAATGTTTAATATTTTTAAAAATGGGTTTTCTCATGAAAGACTGAATCTTCTTAAATTCTGGTCACTGAATAGAAATTCAGATTGCAAAATCTCTGTAGTGTGTTTTCTGATGACTGCCAAGGTCAGTCTTGAAAATATGCCAAGATTTGGTTAAATATGTTTAGATTGCAGGAATTAGTTGGTTTTGCTAGGAGTTCGGGGAGAAAATGGTACTTCAGTGTTGAAGCCTGCAGAGGTTGCATTTCTGGGGAGCAAGGGTGGGTTTTGGTTTTCCTCTTATCAAGGAGAAAGAAATTGTTATCTAATCATTTGACTTGAGAAGCAAGGGTTTACAGAAAACTTCCCACCCAATATCACAAGCATGGTAAAAAAAATGAAAAATGATACTTCAGAGACTGTAATTGGAAAAAAAAAGTATTTTTGTATTACAGATGACTTTAATATTAGGTTGCATTCTGTCTTTTTAATTTTTGTTGTTGTTTCGATTGTTTGGGTTTTTTTCCTCTCTTGTCCAGCATTCTACTGTTATGGCAGCATTGTTAACACTGTTTCTTAATACTGTGGGCTTTTTCTTGCATAGAGTGTATGCATACTTTTCAACATAGCTTCACCTTCTTCCTGCATTGGGATTTCAAAATCAGGATGAAGGGAGCTGCTAATTTGTTGAGCATTCCAGAATCTCAGTATGGGGTTACTGAGTAGGGATGCAGTGGAAGGGGAAGGGCTAGCAGGGATCTATAGGGCAAAGCTGGTCCTGTACAGCAGCAGCCAGAATGCTGCTTTGTGTGGTAATTTCCTCTTTTTTTGGTAATTATTAGCAGGTCTTTTTTTGTTTGGGTTGGTTTGGGGGTTTTTTGTCATTGTTTTGTTTTTTAGGTTTTTTTTTGCCTTGCTCAGTGAGTTAGCTGTCAATTAGGAGGAGCTCTCTTCTGTTGAAGTGTTGAGGTATTTCATTGTGGCTAAATGTAGTTAGGAATGCCCATTTTTACTCTTGTTCTGTTTTTTTACGTGTTTGTGCTGGTCTGCCAACTAAAATAAATGCCTATGTGTGTTTTTTTGATTGTTGACAAATACTTCCTACACAGCAAACTGGATAAAGGACGACTAGTTGGGTCATTTGAGAGGCCCCATAACATGCTCAACAATGTTTAGGTCTCCTCTGACTTCCATCTGAATTCCCCACTGCAAATCTTCCTGTGCCACAAGCACCAGTGAGCGTTGGTTTCAGCAAGCAGCAGTCCCTGAAGTTGGCACTGTGACAGCAGTGATGGCCAGCAAAGCAGCTGCTGCATTGAAGTGCTCTGAGAATTGCAGGTGGCTGCGGAGGAGCCACGTGTAAAATAATGACAGCTCCGCAGCAGCACCAGTGATATCCTACACTCCAGGAAGGACTCAAAAGTTGACCTCCCCACCAAACAAGTGGTGATCTTTGCTCATCTTCTACATCCTCAAATGTGGCAGCATTTAGATCTTTATTACAGTTGCAGACCACCCGGAGTGGCTGCCAGCTGAAGAGGTGTGGGTGCTTGTCTATCAATTGCAAGGGATTTCAGTACCTCCATTCATAGATGCTTTCTGGCCTTTAAGGAGATGAGTGCAAGTTTGTTTCACTCCAGTGTACATAAGTAATTAATGGTGATCTCAGGCAGCCACCGTCTACTGGGAGAGGTGAAACCAGGAAATGCCTTTCCTTTTGGTCAGTCTTTATTTTTTTCTCCTTTCTGTTCTCACATAGTAATAAGGTCCGGTGTGGGATCCACATTTGGGTCTCATAGCTGTTATTGTGATAATAAGGGCCGGAATGATCACTAACCAAATGGTCACTAAAAAAAAATCTCTTCTGAAAGGAAGCAGTGAAAAAGCCAAACCAGGCTTTCCTATGTTTCCTAGCACGTGCCAGGACAGCTAAAGCAGGATCTTACGTGCTGTGAGAAAAATGGTTCACCACAAACATCTTTAAAGTGACCACCTTGAGGTGTCCTCATTCTTTCTCAAGATGTTGCACAACTTAAGATGACAGTTTTACCATATTGGGCAAAGCAGTGGTTTTGTTTGTTTAGAGCATCTGAAAAGTGGGTTGTGACTGAACTGGTCACTGTTTTGGCATCCCCAGTGGTGGAATGCATATGTGGACAATCAGATCGCTCAGAGGAAGAGGAGAATTTACTGGCATCCTTATCCACATTCCAGGGCATGCCTTTCATCTCCTCATCTTCACTGCTGTGCTGGAAGAAAAAGACAGAGGGTAATTAATATTCTATGAATTTTAGAGACAAAGCTCGAGTGACTTTTGCTGCCTGCATCCATTGTGAGGCCTGTGAATTCCTCAGAGTTTGGGTGTACCTGGTACTTGCACAGCTCCAGTGCTGCAGGTGATGCAGCTAAGGAAAGTTTCAGCAGTTTGATACTCAGGCTTAGGTCTTGTTTTGTTTTGGTTTTTTTCTATACAGTATTCAAGAATATGCATTTGTGGTTTGTGGCCTGTCCATCCTAGTGGAATATAAAAGACAGATGCATTGTATCAACCATGGTCATTGACATCTCAGCAGCAATATGTTGATTTATAGCACCTAAGGAAAGAACCTAAGATTTTTTTCTGCTTCTTGAGAGAGGAGGGAGAAATGTTTAATCAAACTTGGAAAATTCCCTTGGATGACAGCAATAAAACTAGTCAAAAGATAGTATTCATGTCAAAGTGGTTAATGTGATTGTCTCACCATTTTATTTATTTAAAAGAGATTGTTAAACTTGTAAGAAGATCCAAACAATTACAGTTTTATGGAGTTTTCCTTATTAAATATGGGGGACTTATTGTTCATTTGTTTCTCAGGAGCAATGGTAGTTTATTGTGTACACTGTTAAGTTCCATGTTCACTACATCTGGTTCCTTTATATCCAGTTTTATGAATTATATGTTGACCAAGTTGTCTGTTTATGTGTGTACATACATGCTATATAGATAACTGAACTCATTATACAGATAAATTCTTGAAAGTGGTTATTCTGATAATTGCAGGCATTAAAAACTTGAATAGATTAGAGTACCTTAGTCTTATTTAAAGTTCACACGGGTTATACAGGCCTTTTTTTAAAATCAGCTTTTATTTGTTTTAAAAATATAAATAAGTCATAAATAGCATCTTTCAAATAGTTTAAAAACATAAGGTATGCAACAATTTTTCTGGGTTCTGAAAATATTCTTTTGTTGAGTACGTATTAAATAAGTTGCTATTCTGAATAGTACCATTAGAAAATTGCTTAAATTATTTCTAAATATTGAAAATATAAATAAGAAACATTAGAAATTAATAAATATTTTAAATACAATAAATAACTTCCTAGAAGGAAATAAGAATGTATATAAATGCAAACCATTGTTACTATTTCTGGTTCTTAAAACAGAACAACACTCTTGTCTGCCACATGACAGATGTGTAACAAAGGATTGTGCCTGAACTAAAACATTTAGGCACTGAAACTCCTGGTATTTTTCAAATAGCGCACAGCCCTCACTGTTTTCTCCATAAATGAAGTAAAGTCTCGGAGGATGAGGTGGGTGGTGATTTTCTCTATCCAGGTCTTACTGGACTTCAGCTTTGTGCGGAGGGATTCCTGGGTGGCTGCATCTGGGATGATCACTTCTTCGGGATTGATCACCTATGGAAAAAGACAATATTGGGGGGATCCTGGTTAAAACATTGTAAATGAGCTTGTTGGAGAGCATCAGTTTGTTTATTCCCAACCAGCTGCATATCCACAGTTTCTGTACTGCAGACAACAGCCCTCCCTGGGAACTGTGCTTCTGTACAGCCATGCTTCTTGGAGGGGTTTGAGCAATGCTGATGCCTGCTACGATTCCTGTGTAAGAATCTCTGATCTATACTGTTTGCTCTGGTTTGAATGCAACGTCTGGCATTGTGGTCCAACACTGCACTGAGCAGATCAATGCACCTCTCCTGCTGTCTGTTAGTCTTGTGGGGAGGTGGGAAGGCCCTGATCATGGTTTGTTCTAACCTGTACTGGTTGCTCCATCCTGAGTTACATAAGCTGACATTGGGAGTAAAAACTCTCATGTTTTGTAGTAGATTAACAGTTTCCAACGATGTCAAATTTGTTTAGTTGCTTAATTCTTACTTTCCAGGCATTTAGTCACAGAGGAGACTGAGTGCCGCCAACTTTCACTGATGTGTGGGAGCACAACTACAAGATGAGTGAAAGGAGTTATGTACTTTATTATTATGCAAGCCTCCTTCTGGAACATCTTTCTTTTTGTGAAATATAAAATATAAATATTCTTTCTGTCCAGACTACTTGGAAGTGGATTCTGATCACACCCCCTGTTACTGATATACCCAGCTCCTTGTTGGACTCTGTAAAAGTTTGTGTCTGGATATCCAGACAAGTATTGTCCTGGTGGATCTATCTAACCACAAGTGACAGATTCTTGCCTTAAATAGCAGATTTTTCTCTCATAAAGAAAAATTTCCAACTTGAAGATGAAGACTTTTTCTCAAAAATTCTGTAGTTTCTACAAGTACAGGTTTTGCTTTTGATCACTGTGTTTAATTCTACCTGTTTGATTACATTGATTGTACTAATTTTCCAAAAAAACCCCCTAATTTCCCTCAGTTATGAAACAAACTTTCTGCAAACTAATATATCAAGTTGGAAGCCAGTAGTCAGTTGCTGTCTTATGATGGGGCTATTATTCTCAGCTAGCACTGTGTGAAAAAAGCAGTTCAGCTTCCTTTCACTTTAAAGAATGATGGGCATAAATCAATATGTTAGGAAAGGTATGGCAAGCAAACAATGGACTTTTCACACACCAAAAATCATCTTGAAGGAAATGATACCCTGAGACTTTTGCAGTCCTTACGTGGATGATTTTTACTTGGGCAAATAGATCCCCCAATGACAAAGGAAATATTTATGTTAAGGATTTTTAATGTGAGCAAGAACTACAGGAAATAAGTGAATTTTTGAAGTGTGATCTTTCAGAGCTCTCCAAAACATGGAAAATGTCTGTCAGAAATAAGTAGCATTTAGTTTACCAAATCAAAATAGCATTTGTCAAGACAGGGTTTTTTTTCCATGATCATTACAAGCAAAATATGTGCTTTTTAATAGGCAGCTATCTTCCTTGATTTTTAAGCTGCTGATAGATATTTCAATATACCATACAGCTTGGCTTAAAAGTTTGTTTTGGAGAGTTTTAAAGATCAATACTATTGTAAAAATGTATTTGCCTTTTTTTTTAAATGCATTTAATTGGTTTGGAAATTAGAAATTCAATAGAAAGTAGGAAGAAGAGTTGTTCTTTAAGAAAAGAAACCAAAACTTTGTAAAACCTCTAAATTAGTCATGAGGATAAGATCTGAGCATAAGGAACTGTCACCTGTTGTTTCATTGGGAAATGTTCAGCTTCACATAGCATCCTCTATCTCTGACTGCACATCAGTATTAAGCCATAACAGTTATCAGAGTGAATTTAAAACCAACTCACCATTTGTCTTATGGTATGTGCCAGGTGCTCTGTGCTATAGCATAGCGATTCAAGGTTTTGGTTTTCACTAATAAAAGTTTCTTGCACATATTTGAGGTATGTCTGAAATGTATAAAGCCCGCTGGAGATTTTTTTCAAGCATTTATCCTGAAATGAGAGAAAGGTGAGAAAGTCACTTACAGCTCAAAATGCCTTGATCGCAGTGCTGTGTGCAGGTTAGGAGATGATGCTTATACAGAGTGTGGAGGTCTGGCTAAAGCCAGCTGGAGCCGGCACAAATCTTTAGGTCAACTTCCACAGGTTTTTTTAGCAGGCAAAAGTTGCCCCAGGCACATGGGGTTAGACCAGAAAGGAGTTCCTTGCCTCATCGAAGCCGGCATGCAGACACCCGTCTTCCTCCGTCACTCTGGGGAGGTTCAGGTTGTTCCGGAGGAGCATTTCCATGCTGTTCTCGCAGACGGTGAACTTCTCGCACATCTGGGGAGAGACACCAAGAAGTTTCGGTCGCACCTTGGCCGGAGGCAGCCCCTCCCGGGCCGGGTGTGTGCGCGAGTGCGAGCCCGCGGGCCGCCCGTACCCACCTCTCGCTGCAGCTGAGCCGCCCGGTCGCGGAGCAGCTGCGCCAGCCGCAGGCTGTGGGGCAGCGCCGCCCGCCGCGCCGCCGCCTCCTCCGGCTCGGCCTCCCCCGAGGAGTCTGCGGCCCCGGGCAGCGGGACGGCGGCGGCCCGCGGCAGCAGCGGCAGCAGCAGCGGCAGCAGGAGGATCGGCAGCGCGGGCTGGCGGCGGCCGGAGCGGGCACGGGCGCAGCCACAGCTCGGGGCGAACTTCATCGTGCGGCTTCTCGGCTCCGGCCCCGGCCCCTTCTCGTCGGCGAGGCTGGCGGGCTGAATGAGCTCCGGGCATCCCTGAACGTGTATTTATCGAGGGGGCTTCGAGATTATTCATGGCCTGGGAAAATCCGGCATGAGAACACGGAGGGGGGGGCGGGTGTGCTTGAAGGAGCGTGCCGGCTTGACACTGTTGGAGAGCGGGATTGTGAAACGGGGCCGGTGGGAACATGAAGTAATCCTGCTCCGTAATTCCTTGACGGCTGGGCTGCCCCCTGCACACACCGCCGGCTCACCTGACCCCGCGGGGTCTCGGCCAGGGCCAGAGCTGGAGCCCCCGTGGTCCAGCTGTCTCTGAGCCTGCGAACCGCACAGAAAGGCTTGGAAATCACCTACCTATTTTCCATGCGTACACTATATATGCCATATACTTTCTGGTATTTCAATATTTTAAAATTTATATTTTGATATTTTATGTTTATTTAAAATATATGGTTTAATATTTTATGAATTTTGTATGATGTATATTTATCTCTGTATTTTGGCTATTTTTATTGTATATATATATATATATATATGTGAAACTAAACACCCCTGTTTAGGTGCAGGGTATGTACAAGTTGTAAGTTGCCTCTTCCCCTGTGAACTACATATGGGTAGATTAAATACATCACATTCATACACTTTAAGTGGACCAAAACCAGCTCCCACAGCTCCAGCAGGAGGGTGGCTGCAGGAAATGCCATGAAATTCCCTGTTATCTGCTGCCTTATCTTTTTCTGCCTACCTGGTCAGTGTTGCAGGAATTTTAACCTTTCAGAGGGACTCTTCACCCAGGGCAAGTGTGCTTGTTTAGATCAATCTTTTAGAATGCAGACTGAGTCAAACTGGGCAAGGCACGCTGACATTGAACTTCTGGAATGTCTCGAACTGATTTTGGCCAAACTGACTTTTTTTTTTTTTTTAATATGAAATCGGTTCTGTTTTCTCACATAACGAAGACCAGAGTGAGACCTGATTCTCCTTTGGGAAGTGCTAACAGGCGGGTGCAGAGTGAGGGGAACAGAACATGGGGCATAAGAGAGGTGATAGACAACACAGTGACTGAACTTGGGTGTCCTCATTTGGATTCTCCCTTTAAAAAAAACCCCAGATACTTCTAATTAATTTTCAGCTTGAATTCACATTCAGCTTGGATAGAGAGCCTCAGGAAAGAAGCAGGGTGCTACTGTTTTTTATTTAAAGTCTCGTTCTGCCAGTAACAGAAAGGGAGCTGCAGTAATTTTGCCCAGTTGAGAGATATTAGAGCTGGAACACAAGTGTGAGAGAGCAGTTTTCAACTGAAGCAATCCGTCTCTGCCCAGGTCCCTGAGCACAGCAGAGGGGATATTGCCAGAACAGTATCTGCTGTAATGTTAGCTCTCCCTTACTAAGTCTGTGGAGTTAGGCATAGAAGAAAGCATACCGCTAACGGTACATTTGACTAGTATCAATTAAAAGATCCTATTGCAATGGTACAAAAGGATTAAAACAGCCAGAACAGATGAGCTCAGTGCCTGGTATTTGCCTTCTGATGACCATCAGAGGCAGGTACAGCAGGGAAGGAACTC
This sequence comes from Lepidothrix coronata, assembly GCF_001604755.1. NCBI lineage: Eukaryota > Metazoa > Chordata > Aves > Passeriformes > Pipridae > Lepidothrix > Lepidothrix coronata. The sequence goes on along the minus strand of NW_016690286.1, from coordinate 1,963,016 downwards.
CTGCCTACCTCTTTTTCCATTTGCCATAGCATATGGATGTACGTGTCTCAGAGAGGGATTTCCTTCCGCTGCCAGGCGACTCATAGGCTGTTCCCTGCAGACAGTCAAACTTTTCCTTTACCTAACCAAAGTGAAAATACTGCTCTTAAAATGACCAAAACTTGGTAGAAGCTTGTGTTTCCTTCAGAAATTTTTTTCAGCAGGCATTCTGTAATTGAGTCTTGTCTGTAGCTCTGTAAGTTTTAATTTTGTAACCTGATTTTATGGGTTGTCATTTTCTTATTATGTCATGAAAGTATCTATTCCTTAGCAATTTTCAGAGAACCTTTTTGTGATGATCATTGTTATACAGTCTTGATGATGTGTGTAGTTACATTTTAAGAGTGAAATAAAAGCAAGTTTCAACTGTTGTTCCTCACATAAAAGTCTCTAAGCCTTCAGTTATTATTTTCTCATTTTGGGGTTTTGTTTACTTTTTTATATGAATGTCCATGTGACTTTTCAGAAGTACAAAGTATACTTACATGCTCCAGTGGAAGTTGCTCATTAATGCCTTAGAAACTCCATTTGATAATCTAGGACAAAGCATAGCATTCAAGGGAAGAAGGAACTGGAATTTACACAACAGCATTAAAATACTTCTTCTATTGCTGGGGACAGTTTCTTATGGAAAATCACTTATTTAATTGGTACTGTACATAATAGAAATACTTTGCACTGATCTATCTATAGTAATGGTTAAAGTTTGTGGAGTGCTTAAAGGAGGTCAGTTAATCCACACTGTACTACACTGAGTTACACTGATTTATCAGTAGTCACGTTGTTCAAAATGTATTAAGCCCTGAACAAACAGCACTTGCTCATGAGTTAGATACAGGTCAGAAGATCTGCCTGGTATTTGAAATGCATGAGTAGTATTGCTGAGACTCTAAGTTGTAGTTTCTAGATACCAAGGAATTTCTTTCCTGCATAACATCTCTGTAATGCTGCCAATTACTGTTCTTTTTATTTCTATTGCACTTCATTTCACTGTGCAGGTTATTTTTTTCCTTGGCATTTATAGTATCAACCAGATGGCTGCATTCTGACATGTAAAACCTTCCTAAGGTGTGATTTCAGAAATTCTCAGTGTTTATCCAACTTTTTCTTCTGTCTGAGAAATGAGAATTACTCCTGTAGGTTTCTGTAGGAGCAAAGGGTCCAGTTATGAATGTTCTAAAAAATCTCTCCTCTCACACTTTCCACACATGAAATTGTTCCTGATTGCAGTCAAGTGTGAGTTTATAGCCAGGGAGCCAATCCAGAATCATCCCATGTGTCAATATCTTGTTTTCTAGGATCAATGTGCAACTCACCGACCTGTTCTGGAACAGGTTCTGTTTCTTCTAGAATTGCTCTGCCCGGGAGCAAGCCCATGCCACTTTTGCTCCTGATAACCTGGGAGATCTGTAGAGAGGAAGCTGTTTTCGGGAGAGGTGGTTGACAACAGCATGGAAATGGTAGTGCCACTAAAGAATTCAACAAACTGCTGAGCTGTCACGGTCAAAGCTTGTCTCCCCTCTTCTGTCGGCTGTCAGGCACATGTCTGCAAGGAGCCCTACCGTGAGGCAAGGTAAAACACAGCAGCAGGAGACCTTGCTTGCTGAATGCTGTGAGTCAACTAAATGGCTACATAAATGGCATTCCTAAATAGAAAAATAAGGTATTTTAGTAAAGTAGAATTACTAGGGTTACAGTATGATCCACTTTGATTTGTGTTTGCTTTGACTGTCTTTCTCTTTCTAATAATCTCCACTGTGCTACAGTATTAAGACAAACCACTGATACTTATTGGGGGATTATGACTTTAAATAGTACTGTTCATAGTAAGAGATGAAATACAAATGGAAATATGGTGTTCTTCTATAGAAGTGTTAGATTTTGTGTGGAAGAAAATGCCAATTGTCAGAAGACTGTTCAAGAGGGATCATGACGGTGACTGAGCAAATAACTTCCAAATGTCTTGAATGAGGTTGGAAAGCTGATGTCCCCTGACATATTTTTGGTTGAATTTATCAAAGCTTAAAATGAGGGAACTTGAGTTCCTACAGATCTTGTAAAGAATGTCAGAGTTCTTTGTAGTGTTAAACCAAGCTGCCCTGTGCTGTATTTGAAGTGAACAGGTTGAACAGGTCAGTAATACCCTGTGTTCATGTTTCTCATAAGCAAACATTGCTTTGACAAACTGCATGTCACCGAAGACCGATGGAGCACTTGACTAACAGCCTGTTGCTTTTGTGGCTTTGCAAGTTCTTTGATTCTCTGTTGGTTGTTTGCCAGGGAACTGCAGAGCTCTTTGGGGATTTTTTGGTGAAAAACTGGGGGTTGCTCATTTTTCTTTCCTTAAGGAAAACATGCATCATTTTTAAACAAGACTAGGTCTTATTACAATAAGACCTAATTTTTTTTCTTTGAGTACATCATATGCAAATACCATGGATTTCCTTGCCTTCAGCTAAATCAGAGGTCTAAAGGAAAAATGCTTGCTTACCTTTAAATTATGTCCTGGTTTTCAGCTTTATCTGCTTCATTTCAAGAAGAAGAATCATGCCATGGTCTTCTCTAGTCAACTTCTAGGCATGCAGGCAGGCAGTCCTAGGAGAAAGAGGTCCTAAGGATAACTGTTCTTGGGGAATATCTGAGTGGTACAAGTCACTTTAAGTAGACACATCTTCAAGTCAAAATGATTTCAGGCATTTTAATGCTGGAATGGGAACATCGTGACACTTGACAGTGAAACTAGATTTGCACTAGGAGCACTTTGCTGTTGTGGCTGCACCAATAAATGGCATCAGGAAGCAATTCCACGAACTTTTCTTATGGAATGAAAGTAGCTGTTGCTTTGTCTCTATCACAGTGCTGTGTGTGGTGTGGTGGGTACCTCTTCATAGGGCTACATCAGGCACCAGATCAGAGAACTGGATGAGTTAGGAATACCCCAATGGCCTTTGGTCTTTCACAAGCACACTTCCACAGTACCTGCATGCTGTTATCTGGCTTATTTGTGAGCATTACCCACTGTGGCAACACGCTGTTTTGACAAGGATCCCATTTGATGAGTATTGTGTTTTGAATTTTGTAGGGCTGTACTTCTAAAGAAAATCTCCTTCCCCTTTTAAAAATAAACTGAGTGTAAATTCCACTTGTGTTCAAGGAACCTGTTTGTTCCCTTTGAGCTCTCTAAGCATAAAAGATGAAAATTCAAAGAAATTGTATGACGAAGCAGAAAAGTGAGGGGAAGTCACGGGGGAAGATGAAGAAGCTGAAAAGAGAACACAGTGAGGAGCCTGAGTGTATGGGAGGTACTGAATGGTGTAAGTATTTATCTTTATTGTTTGCCATTTTTAACATAGTACATTAGACGTAGATTGTGTTTTACAAAGCATTCAAAAGGCAAATTCTCCCTCCAAGGAGCTTGCTCAATGCAAAAGGAAACTGAAGGGGTGCCAATGTTTATCCATAATCACACTCATGAAAGCATACCAAGTCTAGTTCAGCTTAGTAAATAGAGGATCTATTCAACTCTTATATAACAGTTCATATGTTGCTCAATGAGATATCTGTATATCTAAATGTGTTTACACTTCTTCATGACCAATGTTTTTGTGCCCATAATCTCATTACCAGACTTGTCTTGCTTGGTTTGACATGTAGCCGTGCATCCTCATTTCTTTTCCTGGTGATTGCCTTTCTGTGACATTGTAAATTACCTACACATAACCCAAGTCACTTAATGAAATTTTTGTGTTTTTTCCTCGATAGCAGCAGTTTCTTTCTGCATTGAGAACAGAAGTTGGGTGGTATCAGCAGTTATTTTTGCCAGTGTATGCATAATGATGCAAGAGAGAGTATTTCTCATCCTTCGGGGAGTTTTATTTCTCCCTCAGAGCTTAGAATAGGGAAATAATGCTGAGTGTGGGTATTTGTAATTTATATCCTGTCTAAGTACAATGAGACATGTAGACTGTCCAGCTGGAGGGCTATCTTTTACATAATCTATAGCATGGTAGTACTGCTTAACAGGACCACTGACAAAGTAACTCCCTTATCATAATCAAATGCAAGGCTCCAGTGCATTCCTTTTGGGAGATAACTTTTCAATAGTACTTTACATGTGTTGGAATTTTGTCTTAGCAGATGCGTAACTAGAAAACCAAAATGCGCTATGCTTGTGCAGTAAGTGTTGTGTGCTTTTATAAACGTTTTCTAGCTCAAGGGTACAGTGGAGCTGCTGTGCAGTTTGCCACTTTAGTCATATATTTGGCATTACAATCTTGTTGAGAAACCTGAATATCGCTACTCAGTGCTGTATGCATTGGGGGTTTTGGGTCTTTCTTCCTTTCTGGGTGAGTTCCAGCAAACTCCTTTACTCTTCTAAACTGAATTCATGAGTGGGAACCTTCTTACTATAGCTGGAGCTCTTTCTAATGACATGCCAGTGCACTATAACAGCATTTGTAGGTTATGCTGGATCTGTAATATTCACTCTTCCCACACTGATGTTATTGAAGCAAAAGTATCCTGGGGGCCAGGTTGGCTATAAAGACTTTGATCCTATCACCAGAGGATTTGAGTGGTCTAGGTCCAACTAGCTTTTTCCTTTGGATGGCCAATTAGGTGGTCTAATGCTTTTTGTTTAGATTGCTCAACCAGGATGTGGGAGATGTTGAATCATATCCCTTCCCTTTTTAAAGGGATTATGAACCCAGATTTACTCCTTTACAGGAAAGTCCCCCAACTCCTAAGTGTCTTGGCTAAGATGTTTTTCTATCTCTCCTCTTAAGGTGAACCTTTTTTGTCTCAAAGAGGAGATCAGGAGCCTGTGTGCCACCTTGGTGGGTTGACTGGGATTCCAGGGGAAGTTTGCTCAAATATGTAGTACGAGAAATTCGGACCTCAGGCAGAAATAGAAAGTGATTCCCAGGGAGCACTCTGACCTCAGAGCTGTTGAGTAAGCCTGGGCATGGGTAAAGGCCTCACTTTCTCCATGGACTGCCTTTCGGAAGGAAGAGCTGGTCTGTATGGTGAAACCCAGGAGGATTGGATGTCAGACCCTCCCTGGCAAAGGATCCTGGCTGCCTGGCAGAGATGCCTGCTTCCTGAGAGGGAAAAGCTCCTCTCCCTGGAGTTTCTTACGGGCTGGTGCAAGAGCTCCTCGTACAACTCACCAGCTCTCGCACACCCCTTCCTTAGCAGTGGCTCTGCCCATGCCTGGCAGGGGAACACCACAGCTCTGCCTGCTCTGGTCAGGCGCTTCTCTCTGTAAAGTCCCCTGATATCGCTCATCCAAAATGCAGAATGTACTCCATTTCCTCTGCTGATGTTAAAAATAAAAACCAGAAGCAGTCAAGTTCAACTGCTTTGATACGAAACTAACCCCCAGCCCTTCCCTATGCCTGAAGCTACCGTTGACAATGGCAGTTTTTGTGTGGAGAAGGAACTTGTTGGGTATCTCCTTTTGTACTTTAGCTCAGCATCATCAACTATCACTCCCTGCTGCTCTTACTTTGATCGTCATTGTTACTTACCGGTGCTCAAATCTTGGGATTTCTATGGTCTACTTTTTTCTGATACTTCTTGTCTGGACTTGCCAGCACTTTGAAAGTGCCTAGACTTTCAAAATGTGTCTATGTGAAGGCAGCAAAGGGTATTCTCTTTATTCCCTTTGAATACAGTAACCATTGGTAAACATGAACAGAGAGCAAAGGCCTCAGTCAGAATTACAGGCATTTTTAAGAAAGGATAAAACTAAACTTTTGTGTTTCATTTCACAGTATTTTCCTTATGCATTTCCAATAGTTAATGCAGATTTTCTGGTGAGAAGTCGCATATTTTATACATTTTGTAAAATTACTACTTTTAAAAATTGGATTTTCTACTATTTTTTTTCAAGGTCATATAGAAGATATATAGACTGCTGTGCTGTTACCAGCTGCATGCTAAATCTCCCAAATGGCTATTTAGTAAAATCTGCTGCTTTCTGTGTAACATTTAGCATGTGGTTCCATAACTGTTACAAGTTGATATGGAAACACTGGTGTGCTGCCCCCAGGCTTATTTATTATTCAAATCTAGTTAAGACTCTTTCAATGAGACCTGCTAACTCCTGGGAAGTGGGAACATGCTAACAAATGAGTACAAATGTGGGAAACATGCTACCAAAAAGAGTGTCACTGTAGCCTGCAGTCTGACTTGTGCCACGAGTCACTTTTTCTCACTGTGTTCTATATGTGTCAGTGCTGGTGTTTGAGCCATTATATCAGACTGGGGAGGGGATCTAGTTGGAAAATTCCACCAAAGGAATTTAATAGTTTTCATTAGGATCTGTTCTGTGATCTGAGTGATGGTTGTCTGCCCAAACACTTGTGTCAGTATGAAGAAGCAAGCTGCAATGCCTGAGTCCTGGGACAGTATTAGTAACAAATAATAAAAATCACTGTGGTTTTGTGTTGAGCATGAAAAATGTTATACCTCATCTCAACATTCACATCTCACACCTCCAAAGCAGTGCAAACTCTTGAAAACATATTAAAAAAAAAGAGAAAGTTGTAACACATAGATGTGGTCATCACTTTTTATTAACAGACAAAGCTGGTAGCTAAAGTCAATTTGAATTCATGAAGACTTTTGTCTCCCCACCTGCTTTCAATTGCAGACAATGTTATGGACATTATTATTGTTATTGTTATTATTCCCTGAGTGGTCTTTTTGGTCAGCTCTACCCCCTTGCCCATGGAAAGCCATTGCACATGTTTTGAACTGTTGTAACTCCACTGATTTTGACAGGACTTCTCCTGTCTGATGAAAGAGCAAAGAGAGTCATGATGAAGAGTTTTGCAGCCACAGACTATTGTCACTGCATGCTTTGCCATCGGAATAGGTAAGTCCACAGCTGACAATTTTTCTGCTAAGCAATGTGATGGAGTTGCAAGACCCTTTAGACTGCAAAGTTCATGGCTCCTAACCTCCAGAAAGCAGAGCTTTTGAAAGGAATGTTGATTTGTGAATGTCTGGTTTAACCAGAGCTCCCAGTGCTCTTGGGTCTACTGAGAACCTCTGCAGAATAAAAAGCCTACAAACAGTCAGTAAAACAAAGCTGACTTTCCTGGCTTCTGATGATGACAAAAAAAATGCATGGAAGGCTTCTTTAACTTCTCTAGAATTCCATTACTTTTTGTTTGGTGTTTGATATTTTCCTTATTATGTCCCTATTGAGAAAATATTTGTAAATCATTGCCAAGAACTAGTCAGAGGGGTAATGAAAATATTTACTTCTCAGAAGGTTAAGATTGGTGTCACACAGATAAAAGCTGTTTTAAAACTTTCTCAAAGGCATGGTAAAATTACTTGTACGAGAGTGAACTCAATGGCAACATTTCTATGGAATTCATTATGAAACAGGCACTGTCTTATATGTAAAAGGAAAGACCAAAAAAGTGGGAAATTATTCTACCCTCCCTCCTACTTTAAAATGTACAATTATATATGTGCAATTTGTTCACTCTCTTCTGAGCCTCAGCTCCTTCTTGTCAAGCTTTGAGAAAACTTTTTTAAAAGCAATACCATCGAAACCAAGGCTAGCATAGTAAAAAATAGATCTAATTTTTGGAGATACCACAAGGAGGAAAACAAGTTAGATCTTATCAGAAAAGGAGGAATTTCTAGCTGCAAATATTAGATGACATCTGCTTGAAGTCCTTTGCTTGCTATTGATGCAGGACACTTCTTTTTGCCAGGGCGTAAAGTCACTCTGCCTGTTCTGCCACTTCTTCCTTCGAGTTAGTCCCTTAAGCACTAGTAATCTTGATTTAGTTTGGAGTAACTCTTTTTAAGGTGTGAAGATTATTTTTTTTTAATTTCCAAAAAAGGTTGCAACACTTCTAATCTGTTCAGTAAGGGCCTTTTCCTGAATAGCTCCTCCTGACATCTGTAGGAATCTGTAACCCCACAGTTCTATGTCTCTTGATACATCTGAAGTTTGCTCTTAATTCCCTACTGATGCATGTACTTTTTGTAGCCTCGAACCCCTCTCCTGTGCTTAGGTTCTATTTCACCAAATGTGTTTTCCCCCAAATCAACTTTTGCCTAGGATGTTCCTTTTTGTGGTATTGCATGAGATATGTAAAAAAAGCATGATTTCTCCAGCTATGTCCCATGCCTATATAATAGACAGAGTTGTACTACATTGTGGTATAGTCAGCTGTACTGTGTGTCAACTATACCGACAGTAACAGAAACAAGGAGATACCAGAACTGGTTCACCCACTGGGAAGAGAGAGCATTCCCACTCCTTGGATTCTAGCTTCCTTGAGCTGATTCATAGCAAAGCTGCAGAAAACTCACATGGTGTTTCACAGTCTCAGAGAAAAAGGGAATCAGCTCCTTTCCCTGCTGTGGGACAGACAGCAACTATGATCACGCTCCATTCTGTAGTGGAGAAACTCTGGCAGAGGGGTGGTCTCTAATGTAAATTTTACCCTTGGCTCTGAAAGGAGCTAGATGATGGCCTCAGGCACTTCACATGGCCTGGAATTGTTCCTGACTGTATAAGTGTCTCTGATCCAACACTGATTTCCCCAGCTTCTTTCACAGTGTTATCTTAGATATGGACGAACACCAAGCAGGTACTTAGCCCCATATTTCTGAGTAATCCTGTTGGCACCCATGGTGATGCTGGGCCCACACAGCAGTGGGACACATGAGGATGTCTGCTGGGCCAGGGCTCTCCTGAGACAAAGCTTTTTAAAGGTATGCTATCTGAAGCCTTCAGCTTCAGCACACATTTCTCAGCACACATGAAGCTGGCAGATGTAGTTACCTTCCTCTCAGGCGTAATTTTATGCAACATAGCGGGAATATGTTAAATGTTTTCTGAAAATAAATGAAAGCTTCACAGACTGAGCAAGAGAACACCAGGAGAAAAACCCCATGCAAAATACTGGTACAAAACATCATGTTTAGCCATATTAAATAGTCAGTTTTACATAAATAATGTAGTTTATTCCCATTACAAATAACAAATCACATACACACGGTTTGTGCCATTTCTCTCTGCTGACTTTTAACTTTCCAGTCTTCTGCATTTGATTCATCACAGTTAGTGTACAGTACTGATAAATTTAATTTCTGACAATTCAAGTGATGCAGATACCATTTTCCCCTAAACAAATAGCAATGCCAACAAAATTTAGTTTTTAAGCTTAGTGTTGTTATGATTGAGCTGCAACAGAAGATTGAGGTTATTGTTGTTGGAAGTTTTTTCTTGTGTGATGTTTTGGGGTTTTTTAATAAAGGTTTTGCAAGGGACTGAGCAAATGAAAGAGTTGCGTCTGGTTTAAATTTCCAGGATGAAATTGCAGAATTTCCACTCACCACGTAGGACTTTTATAGTATGTTTTGAGCAGAGGATCAGGCATTTAATTTACAGCTGTATTTGAACTTAGAAAGTGAAACTGTTTAAACGCGGAGTATCATATTAAAACTTCTTTTAAAATCTATTTCTGCATGTAGATTTCGTGGAGAGTTCAGGATAAAATATTTCCTTGTAAGACACTCGTAATCCCTCTTGTACCAAGGGATTTTTGCCTCTTCAAGAAGTGTTCAAGAAAATTGAAAGGAGGCCAACAAAGTGCATCTTGTTGATATTCCCCATATTGCAAAACTATTTTAGCTACAGATACTGTCAAAGCAGTGCTGGTAACTGTCTTACTGGGAATTGTAATTGAAAAGAATAATACAACTGGGATAACCAGACACGTCTCAGCAAAGAAAGGGATTAAAAGGAAATTGAAATCTCTCCTATTGGTAGCTAACTCCTCATTCATGATTTCAGCTTTCCTCATCACTGCTTTTCTAGCTAGTAACTCCAGAAACAAACCTGCAGAGCTATGGCAGCATTTTGGATGCCCACAACCTAACAGATTAGCTCTGAGAACAGAGATATGGTTGAAGAAATTCCTGCCTCCGTAACTTTGAAAAGACTGCCAGCTATTGCTCTATTTGTGTTTTGTTGCATGCTTTTGGGATAATTATAAGTAATTTTGGATCTCGCGCATTTCATAATTTTTCTGGCCCTTATGCTGTTTAAAGTACAGTGAATCTCTAATTTTTTTTCCAGAAAACTCCTGGATTATTGTGAGGAAAAGTGTGCCTCTGAATTTTGGAGGGACTGTTACATGAAAGTGCAGCTCTGGTAGGAAATGTTCTTAGTTTCAAACTTCTCAGGTAAGGGCAATAACACACATATGAAGAAAAGCAAACATGGACCTCTTAGTTAAAAAGGTGGGGAGAGGAGTCTTATGTGGTTGGCTGCCATAGTATACAAAGCTCAGAAAAAAATTTGAATGAAGGGCAAATAGAGGTTGGGAGGGGAACAGGATAAAATGAAACATGACTTTATAGATTTGGACTGTGTCAGACCAATAGACTCTTTGAGAAGCTGTTTCCTACATAAAGGAAACATACATTTCCTTCCTGGGAATTTCAATTAAGCCTTTTCATGGAGTCTTGTTGGATGAAGTGATAAGGGAGCTGTGAGAAACAGGGATTAGGTATGCATAGAGCTGCCTAAAAGGGAGAGAGTACTGCTGAGTGCTAATAAGTACATGGTAAGGAAGGAGTTCATGAGCTGGGTGCCGTGATGGCAGCAAGTATGCTGGTGGAGATAGCTGTGGAAGGGAAGGACCCTGTTGTATATATGGTGGTTGTGCTGCTAATGTGATTTTAGAGTGGTCAGGTGAGGAATATCCAGCAGAGAAGAGTGAAGCTTACTGCCCTGATTCAAAGAGATTGAGATTTCATTTAAATTTTGCACATGCTTTTTACTGTTACATTAAACAAACACAAACTAAGACTGAAGGGTGCCCAGAGTGGTCAGAGGGATGGAGAGCTTTGTGCTGGAAAGAAAGCTGAAAGTGGATGCTGTATTTAGTCTAGCAAAACAAAGCCTTAGGGGGGACCAAGAGTGCTTCTTATTATCAGTATAAATACCAGAGAGGATGCCAATGAGCAGATGGGACTAACCTACCTGTGAATAGAAATGTGCTCTTCAAATGAGAGGGTGCTTTCTAACTAGGGAACAAATTTTCTAACCAGAACAATGTTTTGCAGTGGGATTGGTCAAGCATTGGCATAGGTGCTAAGAGGCTGCCAAATCTCCATCCTTGGAGCTGTGCAAAACTTGACCAGATGAGACTATACACAACTTGATCCCCCTTTGAATTTAAGTCAGATTTAGATGACTACCAGCGATGCCCTCCACCTGAGTGATCCCATGCTCCATTAGAACAAAGAAGTTCCCAGACACCTTTCACAGCACAAGAGTGAGAAGCAAAAGGAAAGAAAGAAAAAGTCCTCAAAACCCAAAATGCTGTTAAGGCAGACCTTTACAACAGGATTGTTTTGTACATGTAGGTGCTAGGCAGGAAAGAGACCTGAGGACCAGGGTGTTCTTTCCAGGCTGTGAACCTTACCGGGAAGACAGGTAGGAACAAGACAGAACATGTCTTGCCATCTCTTTTGGGACTCACAGCTTAGCAGCAGCAACGAGCACTTTTTGATACAGAAGAATTTGGCAACTTATTTATTGCTTGTCTTTATCACTCTTGTCCTCATTATAGTTTTCACAAGATTCAGGTTATTTTGCAGGAGAGCTGAGAATGGCTGAGTAATGAACCAAAAAAAGTGGTGAGAGGAAGAATTAGGATATAGAAAAGGATTGGAGAAGGGGAAAGTAAAGAATCAAATGAGAATTAAAGTGAAGAAGGAGAAAAACGTGGTCAGGGGAAGCCCAGATTTGCTAAAGAGACTGCAAAACTGAAATTCTTTGGCAAGTCCAATGGCACAGCCTCTCCTAAATCATTTAGAAAATTAAATGATTTGGTGAAACAAAATGACCTGACTTTGATTTTTGCATCATGGAATTATAGTTCTTGCAAAAGATGGGGCATTATCCTGGGCAGACTCAGCTACAGTATTTTGACTCAGATCTCTCTCTCTAACTCCACTTCTTCTCTAGATAGCCTATGTGGGTTTTGTAGGATCATCTATAGGAGAAGGAGGCAATTGTTTCTTCAAGCACAATTCATCCCTGAGACCAGCAGGAAAGATTTGTTTCTTGTTTGTAACTCAGTTTTCTACCTGTGTCATTTCACTGAAATAAATTCAGGCAATTTGGCTCTTAATCCATTAGAAATACTATTAACACAGAAATACATGTGCAAGGACTGGGCTGATACTTTTCTGAGATAAATAGAAATATTAAAATTGGATGCCCAGGAAAAAATATTTTTAATGGCTTTTTTTTTTTTTTACATTGAAGTAGCAGGCAAAAAATAAACATACAAGGGGAACCTGAGTAATTTAAAAGATATTTTCATGTGGAATGATATCTTATTCACTGCATTTGTTTGTATCTGAAAGGAAAAATTTCCCATGCTTTTGGTAATTTTTGAATTGAGATGCACTTGTTATTTCTAATGGTAAAGAGGTATTAAGGCTCAGCTTGCCCTGGGCTCTGTATCCAAAATATAAGTGTAAGCCTTCATGCAATTCTCTACGTATGGGCAAGGAAGTCTTGGCATCTGTGAGGTGCAGGACGGCTATACATGCAAAACATGCAGCTTTTCTCTGATTTTGCACTGTTTCAGCATTTCACTGAGAGCCAGGGCACGGCTTTCTGCCTACTGGTACCCTGCTACCTGATGCCTCTCAGGAGACCATCCTCGCTGCTCAGTGTGATGCAGATCACCTGCAGCACACACCCCAGTGCCGCTGCTCTCAGCCTGCGTTGTGAGCTCTGCATGCGTAACGTGTGTGTGTGAGGGGGGTTGTTTGCCGAGGTGGCAGCTGCTCTGCTCTCCCAGCCCAGCCATGGGCAGGGACACAGTTACGAGAAATGAAACAAGAACCTCCCCAGGAAAAACAAAGCTTTGAATTGTTTGGAAATGCCCTGTGTTCATTGCCCAGAGGCAGATGACAGTGGATGGGCAGGCATCTCCTGGTGACTCAAAGACCCAGTGCAGTTACGCATATGCTGGAGGAAGACACGTCATTCTGGGGAAGCCGTCACGCACTTTCGGTATCATTGTGCGACACCCAAGGATGTCACAACAGGCAAGTGTGATAGCTTGGCAGTTGGACATTCAAGAGAGGCCAAGCAAAAACTGAAACATGTCTGTGCTTGTACAGAAGAGGAATTCTCAAATGCTTTCTTCCACTTCTCTTAGCTCAAGTTTTTCTTTTCCGCTGTGGTCAAATAACTGTCTCACAAGCAATAACCCCAGTCAGCTGCAGACATTTGCCTCTGACAATGTCTTTGTATCACACACATTTCCTGTCAGGATACACTGTCTTTCTCACCACAGCTATAGTTAGTAGGATTGATACTCTGAGTGGCTAAGAATTTGCTCTGCATCCTCTTATGAACCCTCTGGTCTTTGAGGGTCACCTCTTGAATGCATCCTTACTACTACTACCCCTTCCAATGTCTCCTTTCAGCTTTAGGAGCACTCAGTTGCAAGTGGTCTCTGCATCTATCTCCTGCAGTGTGGTTTCTGTGTCTATCTCCCGTTTTGGATCCCAAAGACCTTTCCTTATCTGATCCACCTTTTCTAGGAGGACTGACTGCCCTCCATTCCTGAGCCATCTGTCTGCAGCTTTTCTGTCTTAGTAGAGGATGCAATGTAGCTTGAAGTCAGTGCTGCTGCAGCATACCCAAAAACCAGTGAAAGCTGTATTATCTCCAAGGTGCCGAGGACTCCTCTGCAGCAGCTTGAATCCAGTGCTGGACCTGACGACCACTACCTTGCAAAGACCAGTGCCGCCACTTCAGGAGGTAAGAGTTGCAACTGGTGCACAGTCCTCTACGGAGAGGAAGAGAGAGGGAAGTGTTTGTTTTGAACTTGGTGTGTGTGGAGGCAGCAAAGGACAGAGAGTGCCTGGGGATTTGTTTGGAAGTAGGCCACAGGGACAGAGGGAGGTTTTGTCCACGAACTATAGGAAGAGTCAGTCACTGTCAGCATCACCAGCCTCCTGTGGGATGCGTGGTGGATGCACCCCAGCAGAGACATGGTTACATCACCCTATGTGCCAGATGCATCCTTCATTGTGTTGTCTCATTGGAGAAGTTAGTCTTTATTAGCATTGTTGGAAAAACACCGGCAGTTCATGGCAGGATGGTCCTTTCTTTTCCTCTCAGAGGAAGGACTGTCAGTGATGATGGATGCAGGACAGTCTCCTTGCACAAGAAGGCAGGAAACGGTGTAGAGTTTGAAACTGGGCTGCACAGGGCCTTTTCAGGGCAGTCTGATCTGAGATACCATATAGTGAACAAGGTCCTTACCAAAATACCCTCGTGAAAGGAGGTCAGTTGAGGATGCACTGCCAGGTGTGGAAGTTTGAATGGGTGTTAGAACTCCTGTGTCAGATTTTGCTTGTCCTGATTTCTGGTTGACAGGTGTTATAATAGAAGGACTAGTTGTTTCAATATAATTACCTGGGTTATAAGCATAGATTCCAGTAAGCACAGACTCCATAGGATCAGGGAAGGTCAGGGAAGATTCTGCTTCATTTAGTCTTTGTTCAAGATAACAATTAAATCCACATAGAAGGTGAAATACATGCTTAAGATCCACTGAAATTGAATCCATGCTTTAAATGTTTTCTTGATACTTCTTAATCCAGTCATTGTTTCATTTATTACCTCATGAAATCCTTTTCTCTAGACTAAGCTGGAATTACAGCCCTGTGATTTAGGGACTAAATTTTATACCTAAGTGTCTAAAAATAACAAATTAGCTGTTATAAACCCAAGTTATACAACTTGGCTTTGCACTGCTGCTGCACACAATGAAGGAACAACAGAAAAAAAAAGAAAGAAAAATTATTAGGAGAGATGTTTGCCCTCCAGCTGGACTATGTTCTTGTAAAAGCGATAATCTGCGTCAAAGTGATCTAAACAGAGCAACCAGCAAAAGAAATTAAAACTGTCATTCTTTTACACAGAATACCACTCAATAAGAATGCAGAACAGCTGTAAGCTAAATGAGCCATATAATGCTTCATTTTTCATGATGTCCTTTTTACAGACTTCACAATAGTGTTACTAGCCTATGGCTCTTGTCTGGTAATTAAATGGTTTGTGCTGGTAAATTATTTCTGCCATTTAAAAATGTATTTTTCATATTTTCTTGAAAAACAAGCAGGATAACCTGTAACTTGTAACTGCTTTTGGAATGTGAATTGCTTTCTAAGTCTTCTGAGAAAAGAAAACACCATTCCAGGCCCCAGTCCTAAAAAAAGGAAAAAACTGAAACAAACTTATTTGTTTTTTACATGCACGATTTTAGAGAACAAGTTTTGCTTATTATTCTTTATATATACGTATAAAAATATATGTATAAATATGTTAATGCCTATTTTATAAATGAAATTTTAAAAAAAAAAAAAGATAAAACTTCCCCAAACAATTCAGTCAAAGCCTATTTTCATTTTGGCCTGGCTGCTTAAGTAGTTTTAGAAAAGAAGATCTTGGCAAGTGAAGAAGGTAAAGTATTTCCATTTTAAAGTGCTTTATCTTTCATCCATTTTCACTATAATTTCAGGGAAGTTTACAGAAACTATTTCCTGTGCTTTCTTAGAGTTGTGAAAACACATCCCTCTGACCCTCACTCTGCAAAAAAGATCCTCTTCAGTCTCTGCATTGAATGGATGTTACTTTGACAAAGATTTTAATTGCCTTCTCCTTTGGATTTGAAGATGCAGATAACATACTGGTGCTGCTGTGCAAGATAGATAAGGAAATGCTCTTGTTACTACTGCTCCAAGATGGAAAGAAAATACCCGCCCCATCCCTTTGGACAGAATGGCAGTGGAAGTGCAGGCTGCTGCACCAGCCCGTGTGCCGGTGTGCACGGTGCTACTGAAGGGGTTGTTCAGGAATATTCTGCCTAGAGATGGGAAGAGTGAAAGGATCCTCACCTCTTTTCTCCCCTCTCCACTTGAGCCTCCTCAGACAAACTCACCACCTTTCTACTCTATTTTCCAGCCTCTCAAAGAAGGGAACTCAATTAGCCAGTCCCATTTGTTCACTTCTGTTCTGTACTGCAGGGGGTTTCACAGCATGAATCCTATCAGGAGGATACAACAGCAGTATTGCCACTCTCATACTATGCATTAAACAAACGTCCCAGGGAGCAGGAGGCTAATTATATAATGAATGTTTTTTTCTTCCTACATTTGCTTTACTGTGTTTGAGCCTGTTATTGAGGTTGTTATTCAAACTCCTCTCCATGAACAGAAGCCTTGACAATTGCTTCTTTTTTATAATTATCAGTAGTGTTATTATTAGTGAAAGTCCAGTCCATCTTAAGGTCTCTGAAGTATTATGGCTTTAGTAATGGTACCACACATATTAGAACTCTTAATAAAGTGCTGGGAGCTCATGAGGCTCTAGAGTGAGTAAGACTTAAACAAATGCTTGCCCTCAGTGTGCCTGTAGTCATTTTCCCTGAAGATAAATTGCCTAAGGAGGAAAATACAACAGAATTAGAACTGCTATTTTATTTCAGAATAAAATATGCAGAGAACATTTCTGTCACAGCAAAGTTAAACATCCTGTCAAGCAAGTGCAAAGACCTCAGGCCCCACCTCAACTGAGGAAACATCTTTGCTGGCGTCAGTCTAGTATAGCTGGGTTTCTCTCTGTAAAATCTCAAATATTTCTTTTATCTTTCTGCCATTGATGGAACTCATACACAGTAAGGATAAATGAGAGTCATGTAACTTTCAAGAATTGAAAATATCTCAAGAAAACTATAATTTTTCTTGGCTGCATTTAGAGTCCTCAGCTGTGTGAGAGAGTCTGGGATTCTCCATTCAGTAATGTTCCTAGTGTGTTTGGGAATTAGTGATCTATTGGGCAGTGATTTTCAAAAGCAGAAATTACAGCAAGGGGGCCATCTCCCATGGTTGTTACAACTGCTCTTGACTGGATTTCTGAAGCCAAGGTGTTTCCTTTGCTCTTCTCTGCACTGACGCCCAGACTGATGTGGTGATCCTGGTGGTAAGAGCCCTGGTCTCCTTACAGCACTCACTTTGGCACAACCTCACAACCCTCACTGATGAGGAAGTGGGTGAGTATGGGTGATCTGCCCTCTGGGTAAGACCAGGAGAAGACTGGGAGCCTAAACTCACCATGGTATGTCCTTTTTACACCTGAGCATTTTGACTTGCTGCTTTGCTGTTGTGCCCTTTTGCCAGTGTCTTTCTCCGACTGGACCAAACTTGTTCTTTGGGCGCTGCTGTCACACTTAGGAAAGACCGCAAGGATTTGACCCTCACATCAAGCTGTGAAATAAAAGACTAGAGCTATTTGGGACAACTGGTATAACCTCAGCTCTATGGCATCCTCCAGAAGCCTCTGAAATGGTTTGTCAGTCTTTTCTTCCAGTCTTGCATGTTTTTCAGGGTTTATGAGTAGTCACTTGCATCAGTGAGCCTGTGATGATATACAACATACACCAGCCTTGGGTGACAGATAGGAACTACATAGGGACATGAATTTCAAACTACGTATCAAACAAAAGTCTGTGAAGAGTTGTTCAAGTGTTTTTTGTTTCCTTGGTATTTTCTTGCAGGTTTTTTTGAAGTTTTGGGGAGCAGTGTTGTACCTTTGGACAAAAGCAAAGGAATGGCAATGCAAGTGAGCCAGTAGACTGGTGAATAGTCTATTGATTTTTTTCTTAGAGTGAATTTTGATGTGTGTTCATCCTAACAAAAAAACACCAATAAACAGAAACACATGGTGAGGTATGGATTTCAGATGAAACAGTTTCCAGATCTGGTTCATGTCTGTGCTGCTGAGGAGGCAAAAGAGAGGGGGAAGAAGATGAACAGGGATGGGAATAAGCAATGTGGGACCGGAGGGATTATTGCTATCTTTTAGTTTTGACATAGATCATTCCTTAACGTGTGGTAAGCTATAACCTCTGTTTTAATTAGCTCTGAAGAAAGGGCTTCTTTTCAGAGCAGACTCATAAGACCAGAAGATACATGCGGCTTTGAGCTTGCGTGCACAGCTGTACCCAGGAGAGACTCCAGTGAAGTCACGGTGGTCCTTGTATGACCTCTGGCAGTCTGGGTTGGAAACTATGTTGCTCAGGCAGATCAGAAACCAGGGACTGAGCCAGAAGTGGTACTTTGCTACATCTGTGAGTATGGATGCATGCCTAACGGTTGCAAAGTTGAGTTTAACTCACTCCTGTAATTTCATCTGTAAGGACTGCTGACGCTTCCTCCAACCAGTTTCTTGGCTCATCATCAGTGAGTGGCCCAACACCAACAGGGTGTTCTAACATGCTGCCGCTGTTTGTCAGCAGAAATTTTGGGACAAAAAACCCACCAGCACTGTCCATTTTAGTTTGAGGAAATGTCAGAATGCTGAACAACAAGGCTTAAAACAAAAAGCAGCAACAAAGAAAGTGATTGTTCACCATAACTGACTGTAGTGGGTTGACCTTGGCTGGATGCCCAGTGCCACCAAACAGCTCTATCATTCCCCAGCTGGACAGGGGAGAGACAGTAAGATGGAAAGGGGCTCATAGGTTGAGATAAGGCAGTTTACTAAAGCAAAATGTGAAAGTTTGTGCTCGCACATGTGAAGCAGAAAATAACAAGGTTTATTCTCTACTTCCCATCAGCAGCGATGTCTGGCCATGTCCGGGGAGCACAGGCCCTATGAGAAATGGCTGAGGGAGCTGAGCTGTTTAGCCTGGAGAAGAGGAGGCTCAGGGGAGACCTTATCACTCTCTACAACTACCTGAAAAGAGGCTGGAAAAAGGTGGTGGTTGGTCTCTTCTCCCAAGCAACCAGCAGTAGGACAAGAGGGCACAGTCTTAAGCTGTGCCAGGGGAGGTTTAGGTTGGATATTAGGAAGAAATTCTTTACAGAGAGAGTGATTGGACATTGGAATGGAGGTGGTAGAGTCACTGTCCCTGGAGGTATTTAAGAAGAGACTGGATGTGGCACTTAGTGCCATAGTCTAGTTGACATGGTAGTGTTGGGTCATGGGTTGGACTTGATGATCTCAGAGGTCTTTTCCAATACTACTGATTCTGTGATTCTGTAATACGCGTTAAAGGGGTTTTTCAGACTTTTAGCCTGTCCTGCTCACCTTTTAGGAAATGTTAATTTTCCCTAAACCCTTCAGATGGACCTACAGAATGTTTTTGTTTTCACTGTTTGATGTTACACGACGGTCTAGAGAACCCATCCAGAAGTAAATCTCACATGAGTGGCAGTCTATAACTCACTGGGCATTTATATAATTCACCAGAATATCCACCCCCCTACTCCACCCTGGTTTTATAGCCCAAGATACAGACAACAGGCAGCAGGTAAATACGAAAGGGAACCTAAAATAAACAGCATAAATAAAACCTAAATATAATTAAATAAGAGAAATGGAAAGGTGACACACAGTGATGTTGAAGGTAGGTGTCATCTCAGAGATCTGACTAATTGCAGTCTATTTCTGGATCATTTGTGTGACAGGCAGCATGAAATGGTACTTAGGTAGCCTTCATTGCTCCCCGGCACCATTTAAATGAATCACACAGGAGAGAACATTCAGATAGCATCCTATCCTCACAATGTCTTTCTTGACGATGAGTCTTATTCCTGTCTCTTTTTTGACTCCATGAGGTGAAAGGTCAAATTAGGCAATCATCTTGGAAACACACTCCATTGCTCCAGTGCCATTGCTCTAGTTCTCAGAAAAGCTAAGACAGGATTTATTGGAAGGTATATCATATTTTTGGAGGGATCTTCCCCTAAAAATACCACAGAGTATAGAGCTGTGGTGACAGGAGATTTTCTTCCTCACATTTTTTTTTTCTGTGGAAAAGCTGGTGATTTAGGTCTGCGTTACCATGTATTTAAACAACTGTACATATTGGAGGGCTCTTCTGTGGACTTAGGACCATGCCACAGGAGCTGCCATAGAAAGATCAATGCCAAAAAGCACTTCACAAAAAGAGGAATAATGTCATCTCTACTTCCATTTTTGCTACACAAGACAACATGAGGTATCTCTTTTTAAGCAATCGCCTTATTCTTAGTTGCTCAGATTGTTAAATGAAGGCAGGAAGGAAGGTGAAGGCAGCAGCCCAAAGCCCAGATTTTCCTGACTCACAGCTGTGTTCTGGCTGTGTCCTCCAGCTGCTTCCACGGAAGTAACGTTTTCTGCTGAGTCACAGTATGTATGACAAGGCATTTTCCCCTTGTGATTAATCCCTTCTCTAAGAGCAAACCTGCTTCTGATTTCTGCTCTCTCCTGCCCTAGGGAAAGTGCCTGGGTCATGGAAAAAGTGGATCTTCCTCTATTTTATATCACTTCCCCCTTTTTCCTGGCTAGTGCTCACACCATGCCTTATCTGTGGGGCATGGGAGTAACCACAGCTGCCTTAGGGAACCTCCAGTTATCCCACTTACTATCTATCTTATTAACCAACCTTTGCTGAGGATGTCTGTAAATGCTCTTTATGGGGATTTTCTTTGGCACAAACTGCTATGGTAGCACAGTGCTTGTAGTATTCCTGCTGCCTTTGCTGCTCTTACTGTATGTTGCAACAGCTTACACAGCCAGTTTCCACACACTGTCACAGGTTAAATCACTCTTGGCATCAGTGGATAAGCTTTCCGGAGCCTGCAGCCCAGCCCCAACCAAGGCAGGACAGGAATCCGGGTCCTGAGCTGTGTTTTCTCACTCAAGTGTTTGGAAACCTTTTGAACTCGACATCTCTGGACTGACCTCACTAGGGCCACTGAGGAGCATACCGACCTCCAAAGTCACAGAGCTAGAGGCACCTATTTTCAGCAAAAGCAAACAGTGTGTGCTGAAGCAGGTTAGGTTCAAAAGTAAACCATGGGGTTCAAATCCTGCTTTTAATAAACCAGGTGCCAATATGGGCCAGTGATTTATTTTTAAATTTATTACATGTTTCAGAGAGCAAAGGGCCAGATTTTTGTACTTTTTGGATAAGATTTTTTGAAAAGCCTGTCCAGTGAAACCTGAGAGCTTGCCTGTAATAACGTAGATAATACTACAGGACAACAGCATGCATCAGGCACAAGAAGGAACCACAACTTGGCCAAATGTTGCAGACTGGAGGCCTGTGTTTGTCAAAAGTGTTGTCATTTCTGACACAGGAGGGGAAAGGCAAAGTTGCTTTCAGTTAGAGACTTGTGGCCAGGGCTTGATTAAAAGTTTAAAAAATGCAGAGCAGTACAAGTGGGAAATCCTAGGGAAAAATAAGCATTTGTATGTACATTGAAGAGCTGTCACAATTTAGCTGTACTTGAAACATAATCTTTAATTTCCTTTGTACAAAGCCAGTGTTACAATATCTCTTTTGTCATATCCCCCTGCTCTCTGCAGCTGGTCAGTCCTGACACAAGGAACAGCTGTCACAACACTGCTACAAACAGAAGGTTAGGATGAATGGATATCTGGATGTGAGCTGAATCTACTCTATCTGAGGTCTGCAGTAAGGCTAGCTGGCCAGGAAGGTGGGGAGAATGTAAATGAAATTTGGAGATTGTGAAATTTCCAAATATCCTAAATATTAACAGAAGAAGAAACAGATTGGATTTTTTCAATTTTTTTTTTTGACATTAGACCACCCTTGACAAACATTGGATGTCAGAGCATCAGAGAACTGTATAATCATTTAGGTTGGAAAAGATCATCAAGTCCAAGGGCTAACCCAGCACTGCCAAGTCCACCACTACACCATGTCCCCAAGTGCCACATCTACACGTCTTTTAAATGCCTCCAGGGATGGTGACTCAACCACTTCCCTGGGCAGCTTGTTCCAATGCCTCACAACCCTTTTGTTGAAGAAATATTTCCTAATATCCAGTTTAAACCTCTGCTGGTGCAACTTGAGGCCATTTCCTCTTGTCCTGTCACTTGTTACTTGGGGGGGAGAGACCAACATCTACCCGGCTACACCCTCCTTTCAGGTAGTTGTAGAGATTGATGAGGTTCCCCCTGAGCCTCGTTTTTTCCAGGCTAAACAACCTCAGCTCCCTCAGCTGCTCCTCATAGGACATGCAGTCCCTTTACCAGCTCTGTTTCTCTTCTCTGGGCACACTCTAGCACCTGCCTTTCTTGTAGTGAGGGGCCCAAAACTGAGCACAAGATTCAAGGTGTGTCCTCACCAGTGCCCTGGTCCTGCTGACCACACTATTTCTGATACAAGCCCAGATGCCATTGATTTCCTTGGTCACCTGGGCACTGTTCAGCTGGCCCGTGTTCAGCTGGCTGTTGACCAGCACCTCAAGGTACTTTTCCAATGGGCAGCTTTTCAGACTACCTCAAGCCTGTAGTGCTATGTGGGGTTGTTGCAACCCAGGTGCAGGACTCAGCACTTCACCCTGTTGAACCTCATATGATTGGCCTTGGCCCATCAATCCAGCCTGTCTAGATGCCTCTGCAGAGTCTTCTACCCTCCAGCAGATCAACACTCCTGCCCAACTCNGAGAATGTAAATGAAATTTGGAGATTGTGAAATTTCCAAATATCCTAAATATTAACAGAAGAAGAAACAGATTGGATTTTTTCAATTTTTTTTTTTGACATTAGACCACCCTTGACAAACATTGGATGTCAGAGCATCAGAGAACTGTATAATCATTTAGGTTGGAAAAGATCATCAAGTCCAAGGGCTAACCCAGCACTGCCAAGTCCACCACTACACCATGTCCCCAAGTGCCACATCTACACGTCTTTTAAATGCCTCCAGGGATGGTGACTCAACCACTTCCCTGGGCAGCTTGTTCCAATGCCTCACAACCCTTTTGTTGAAGAAATATTTCCTAATATCCAGTTTAAACCTCTGCTGGTGCAACTTGAGGCCATTTCCTCTTGTCCTGTCACTTGTTACTTGGGGGGGAGAGACCAACATCTACCCGGCTACACCCTCCTTTCAGGTAGTTGTAGAGATTGATGAGGTTACCCCTGAGCCTCGTCTTTTCCAGGCTAAACAACCTCAGCTCCCTCAGCTGCTCCTCATAGGACATGCAGTCCCTTTACCAGCTCTGTTTCTCTTCTCTGGGCACACTCTAGCACCTGCCTTTCTTGTAGTGAGGGGCCCAAAACTGAGCACAAGATTCAAGGTGTGTCCTCACCAGTGCCCTGGTCCTGCTGACCACACTATTTCTGATACAAGCCCAGATGCCATTGATTTCCTTGGTCACCTGGGCACTGTTCAGCTGGCCCGTGTTCAGCTGGCTGTTGACCAGCACCTCAAGGTACTTTTCCAATGGGCAGCTTTTCAGACTACCTCAAGCCTGTAGTGCTATGTGGGGTTGTTGCAACCCAGGTGCAGGACTCAGTACTTCACCTTGTTGAACCTCATATGATTGGCCTTGGCCCATCAATCCAGCCTGTCTAGATGCCTCTGCAGAGTCTTCTACCCTCCAGCAGATCAACACTCCTGCCCAACTCATCTGCAAACTTACTGAGGGTGCACTTGATCTCCTCATCCAGGTCATTGATAAATATGTTAAACTGGCCTGGCCCCAACACTGAGCGCTGAGGAACCACTTGTGACTGACCACCAATAACTTCAAGAGGCAACAACTTCAAAGAAATGAACTAGTGTAAGATGTCACTTGAAGAGGTGTGTCGAGTTAACAGAAGTCCCCTGGGCAGCCTGTAGAGTTGCAGCAAAATGTGCTGCTGCTGCTGCTGCTGCTGCAGAGGCTTGTGTAGCTCTGCTGAAAGTGCTGCTGCTGCTTTCACATCCTGTTAGATTTCAGGAAGCCTCTCTCAGACTCCCTGAACATGAATGACACAGTTTCAGTCTCAGTTCTTTGCAGATGTTTTGTTTCGTTTCAGAGTTAAAAGTGAACAGGAAAGGCTGTCCCTTGACTAGAAACCAGAGGTACCTGATGAGAATGAAACAAAGAAGCCAAAAAGTCTTGCAGCTGGCTGAAATGCTGGAGGCACTTACTGTATTTCCTGGGAAGCCAGTGAAGAGAAAAAAGGTAATGTTATCCCCTTATATCCCTTCCCAACTTTCTATTATCTGATTTTTCACAGTTTGAAGATGACTCACAGACCCAAAGGTGTTCAGCGCCTCTTGAGAGCTGTGGCTAGAGAATATAACAGCAAGGGCACTAAAGGGAAAATGCCAAGAGAACACAGAAGGGGCAAGAGCTGTTAGTCAAAGCTTTCCAGGATTGTGCAGGGTCCTCTCCCACTTCCTTTTTCTGTGAAGGAGACCATGACGAACTTCCCATGTGTGAAGAAATAGCAATGCCCAGCTGACTCTGTGGCTGCTAGCTGTAGAGATATTACAATAATTAATCAAACTGGCAGCGCCTGGAAGTTAGCTACAGCTGGTCTCTTCATTGTACAGGCAGGGAATTGAAAGTACAATTTCCAAAGACACACAGCAAATTAGTGTCAAAGCCCACATGAAAATCCTTGAGGCCAAATGCTATTTCAATTGCCCACATTACCAATTATGTACGTGATCAAAAGTATTTCACTGGCATTTTGCATGCACGTGTCTTTCCTGATAATTCAAACCATGTGACAATTTAAATTATTATGTCTAATGTTAGAAGTAGAGGTAAGAAAACCTTAGGCCTGGAGGTTAATCATAAAATGCAATGAACCTGAACCCAAGGGTAATTTGCTGCCTGTTTTCTAGAGATGGTGTTTCAATGACCAGGGCTTCTTAAAGGAATAACCATAACCTTGATGCTTACTCTGCTGAATGCAAATATGCAGATTTTTCCCTGGTAGCATAGGCTAAGAGAGAGCCCAGACACCTCTAATAAGAAAAGCAGCAGAGCACATTGCAATTACATAGCAGATTTTTCTCAGCATCACCAGAACTCTGTTATAGTTGATGAATAGATGTTTGGAGTTTAAACACATATTCATGAGGATTGTGATAGGTATTTTGTCATAGCACTAAATGCTATGCTAAATTCTTCCAGCTTCAGGGTTTGCTACAAGCCACACTTGTTCCCTACAGCTTTTAAAAGATACTGTTCTTTGTGAATTTTCTCTGGTAACACAGACTGTATCTCGAACTAGTGGGGTTTTAATAGACTTCCAGGTCTTGGAGGCTAGAAGTGCAGGTGGCACTGTCTGAAAAAACTTATAGGAGTTACAGCTGGAAAATATTTAGCTCGCAAGCACCATCACATTCCTCTCTGCAGTTGTGTATTCAGAAGTCTGTCACTGCAAGTCTAATCTTTCTTTTATTTTGTTTTTAATAATATTTTTTTTTGCTGCAATGTCATAGAGTTATAGACACCAGGCAAAACTGAACAAGACCCTGCAAGTGTTTTGGATTTGTTTGGAAGAATGTGGAACATGGCTGTTTCTCCTGAGTGTGGCTGACTGCTTTATCCCAGTATCACTTCTTCCAGCTTCCCTCTTATTTCCTTACCACGTACCACACTATGTAACCACAGCTTTTCAGACTGGTTTCGGGGCTTTGGGCCTTTCACTAGAAAAGTTTTTCGATTTCTTCGTCTTTTCCCCAAAGCTGTCATCTTTCCTAATTTCCTTGTACATCCAGGAGTGCCTATTTTAACACTGACTGACCTTGTGTCACACTGTTGATCTTTGCTGCTGAAATGTTAACCTTCCTGTTCTTATGAATAATTTTCACACAGAAAAACTTCCTCTTGGTCGACAACAAGGGTTAATTGAAAAATAAATTCAGTAAAGTGTATTCTAGGGAGAGAAGGGAAGGTGCCCCAGCACTGGGAAGTGGTGCAAAACTCCTCCAGTTCTTGGTGAAATTCACTGAGGGTTTTGGCAGCAGGAGAAATTTCCAAGTGAAACTGGCTTGGCTCACTGCCATCTCTTTGGTTGTTGATGTTTTCGCTAGATTTCCTTGGAATCAGTGAGATCATAGCCCCTAAGTGCTGCAGCTTCCCAGCAGTATGCTGGAGGAAAGGAGCTGGTCACTAAGACTTTTATAATATTTAGGTTAATATAATTGAAATAAAAAACAAACTACATATACCAATATCCCCTCTGAAATAGGATGACCTTTTTCTGCAGTGATCTGAAAGCTGTGTACTCTTGCCATGTCTCCGTTTGACTGCTTTTTTTGTTTTTCAGTAGTGATGGGGGCTATGTCTCAGTGTCCTTAAGATGGTAACCTTAAGTGGTAACCAACCCATAGGAACCAAGATTTTGTATAAGATTAATTATATCAAAGAACACAACTCTGGCAGTCATGACTTCAGTTCTGGTGTCTCATTCAGTGAATCCTACTACTCAGAAACCATGTTTTCAATAGCTTCCGAAATTATTTTGGAGTCACCCTCTTAGGAAAGACTTTCTTACTCCACTCTACAGGAAATGATGCCTTTGAATAATTTGCTGGAAACAGTGGTATAGCAGAAGCAGAATGTTACTGGGTCACTGTACTGCCCCACAACAAGCTAGTCTTTCCACTTCTGAATGTGTTATGGTGTTTCTCTGGAATAAATTATACTCAGGTATTTCTAATCAATGTAGCAGACATTAAGATAGCTGGCTAGTTTGCATACAGAAGACATATGGCTATTTCTGTGAGCAGTTAGGAAGTGAACAAATTGCTCCACCAGAGTTTTAGTGAAGCAAGTCATGCACCAAGGCAGCACAGGGCCTTGAAAGGTTACCAAGCATTCCTAGTGTCCTCATCACATCTAAGTCTCAGTTACAGAGAGAAGAAAATGCTCCCTAAGAATGTGCAGGAGTGTTACCTTAGTCCCTTTCCTTGTGTACTTTTTTCCAACCTTCTTTTTCTTGTGTGGCAGAATCAAATTGCAGTAAAAAGTCTCTCTGTTCGCCAAAGGTTTACTGGACCAGCGAATGTTGTGATCTTTCTCTCTGACTTACTACATTTCCCTGGGCTGTACCCCACTGGACAGTACTGACAGCTGGGGAAATACGTGTATGTGAATCACAGAATCAATGGGGTTCGAAAAGACCTCTGAGTTCGGAGTCCAACCTGTGGCTGAACGCCTCCATATCAACAAGACCATGGCACTAAGTGCCACGTCCAGTCTTTCCTTAAACACCTCCAGGGACGATGACTCCACCACTTCCCTGGGCAGTACATTCCAATGTCTAATCACCCTTTCTGTGAAGAACTTCTTTCTAATGTCTAACCTAAACTTCCCCTGGCACAGCTTGAGATTGTGTCCTTTTGTCCTATCACTAGTTACTGGGAGAGGAGGCTGACCCCCACCTGGCTACAACCTCCTTTCAGGTAGTTGTAGAGATTGATGAGGTTACCCCTGAGCCTCGTCTTTTCCAGGCTAAACAACCACAGCTCTCTCAGCTGCTCCTCATAGGACTTACCAACTAGACCCTTCACCAGCTTTGTTGCCTTTCTCTGGACTCTGGATTTTAACTTGTAATTAGGCTAAATAATACAGCTTTTTTACTCTATTTTTATTCTCTCTTTTGTTGCTCTGAATACTGATGTAACAGTGACATCACGTTGTGTGTTGAGCTACCTGTTGTTCCACCATGATTCACATGCTAACAGCTGTTCTGCTTTGACCCTACTGGCTGTGTCAGGCTGTGAAGGCAGAGATATTTCCCAGGAACAGCTTAATGTGCTTTGAGGAGATCTACATGTTCTATTTGTTAGAAGCCTGACTCATTCATTTCTTTGGCAAAACCCCACCAAACTCCATGGCTTTTGGAAAATGCCTCCCTTGTTTAGAAGGAAAAAAAGAAAAACCCATCAACAGTTGGTGAGTTGCCAAACTATTCCATTACTATGAGATAAAATAGTACAAGTATCACTCTTGGGCTGACTGTGGAAAAAATAATGTTGATAGAATGAAGCACATTTACAACATGGAATACAGCATTAGTCAGCTACAAGTGTGCTGTGTGTTCTGGAAGGGGAGTTCAGAGCTTTTTGCAGGGAAACAAAAGGGCTGAGAACCTACACGTTCACATTAATCTGTGGGCAGGCTAGGAGAAGACCAGACTGACCTCCTTTAACCTCTACTTAGCAAGGGTAAAAACCTTCCAGTTATTTGCCTTTGAGGCTCTAGGAAGGAAAGTTACTGGAAATTGAAAGCAGAAGCAAAAGTATTCCACCAGGAACCCATACCAGTGATTTTTGCAGTAAATGTAATGACTGAGGTAATTGCATGGTGAAGTAGCTCTCCTGAACATCTTCTGACAGAACATTCATGGTAGCATGAGATAAAGCAGGAAGTGCAAAACTCCTAGATATCTGGGGAGTTGAGTACTTATCCTATACTTGGTATTGCCATGACTAGTTCAAAAGCTTAGGTATAGCAGGATACAGCTATCTAAAATATAAAACTTATCTTCTTGGTGTTAAGGTCTGACCCTTGCCCTGTATCTTAGGGTTTAAAAACGTGCTGCTAGAACAGATTTTCAATACTGTGTGTAGTCTTTCCATCAGGCAGGGAATGAAGAAGCACATGACAACATTCTGTTTCTTGGAATTTGCAGTTGATCTTTGGTACTAACAGTATTTTGCATTAAATTTCATGGACAAAATAAAGGGATATGAAATGCACTGAAGACTAAACTGCCTGTGGAAGGTTGCCATGAAGAAAGGCTGCCGAGACCAGCATCTGTCTTTGTGTATGGTCTCCCCAGGTTTAACTTATTCCTCTGCTACAGAGCTGGGCAAATGGTCCTTTCAAGCAGCTCAGTTTCAGTTTCCCCACCAAATGTGTATTTTCTCCAGAATGTCTTGCTTGTCCTATATCTCCTGGGAAAGCAGGCGAATTTTCTGGAGGACGGCCGTGATATACTCCCACAGCTTCTGCCTGTGGACTCTGCAAGGCCTCTGCTCTGAGAGAAGGGCGCGGGAAACTGGGGAAGGTGACAGCAATGGGGCTGGAGCAAGGGGAGAAGGCTGTAGAAGGCAGCAGTAGATGAAAGGCATGGGGGTACAGCCCCAGTCTGGGGAAATGCTAAAGCATTTGCAAGGTGCTGAGTTTTTTAGCTGTACCAGAGTTATATTAGATAGTGTTTTAGAACCATCTGAAGTACAAGGAATGTGAAATGGTCTCCGATACAATGCAAAAACAATTATCCCCAAATGAGTTACTTGGTTTGAAAAATTACTCATTTTTTTGGCAGTGGAAAACAACTTGGAGGAAAACTTTTTAAAAAAAGAAATATATCAGTCTCTCAGAATACTTTACATTTCTTAGGAATGGCGTGGAACTTCTGGATCAAATGAAGTTTTAAAAATAGCAAAATGAACTCCTACTACCTTTCTAAAAGCTAATCAGTAGTCTTATGCCAGGAAAGATTCTATTTATCAAACTTACATGAGGTCCTCTCTGGCTGCTGAGTGATAACTGCCTAGGAAGTACTAAGAATAAAGAAAATTTCCCAAGTTCTATTTAAATAGCAGAACTCATGGTTGGCCAAAATGGTTGAAACATTTTTCTTACCTTAAGATACTTATGAGTTATTTTTACTTTCTTACCTAGCACAATATTGCTACAAAAACTGCCTAGCAAGTTTTTAGAAAGAGTGTTTATTCTATAAATTTGCTTTAACATCTTGGGAATTCTCTGGCTACAGATTTTGATGAGCAAAAACACACAATTGGCACTTAGTCTTTGTGCCGATTCTTGCTTTGTAGTGCAGCATTAGGTTCACTGTTTAATAGACCTGTTATTCTTCTTTCTGCTCCAGCACCTGCAAAAGTCCTATGAGGACTCTTGAATAAGACACCCTGTCTGATATACTGTATTAAGGAGGTACGACACTGTATACGAGAAATGCAACCTGAAGTTTATATTTTGAGAAAGGTTTTGTGTGCTTCTTAGAATCTGTATAATATTAATAGCCAGTTTAGGTATATTGTAATTATCTTGAGTTTAATCCCTAAAAATCTTACTAGACTAGCTGTATTAAAGTAATTATTTTGGAAACAACAGAGAAGGAGGGGAAAAGTCAGCTGTTTTTTGAAAAAGTGTAGTAGCTAGTTAGTGTGGGAAGTTATGCAGAAATCAGTTTAAGACAGACGTGAAGGATGGGAATTGTGGTGCTTGTTACCTATGTTCTCGCGTTAGGGCATGCGTTAGTGGGCTTGTTCATCAAATTGTAAAATTTATAGCTTGTGCAATCCATGCAATTTGTTCCTTTTAAATTCCCTCCCTTCAAGTCTCAATGATAGTGTGTTCCAGTAAATCAACAGCAGAGATTTTTTTTCCCTTCCTGGTATTTGTCTGAAGCTTCAAATAATGTTATTTTAGCCTTTAAAAATTGAAAGCAGCCAATAGTAGTTGGACACATCTCTCATTACAAAGTTGGCAGACTACGCTGTGAAATCCCACGCACATACCTCTGCCAAGTGGAGAGTGAAAGCAAAATGAGGGCAGGAGAGCCACCACTATAATGTAGAACTGGCTGACGAGAGCTGCGTCAGCAGAATGACTCTCACTTGACACAAGTAGGTGACTGTGGGGGGCCATGTAAAAAGAATTAGGCTTATTTCTCCCCAGGGCTTTATTCACTTCTGGAAATTATATGTAAAAAGGAAGAAGCAGACTTGGAATGAAGTCTGAAGGAACATTGTTTGAAAGTCTCCTTGTGCTGTAACCACCTTCACTGGAAGAGAGGTCCCCAAGGGTTGATTTGTTTCTGCAGAGTGGTCTTGACCCTTTTAAAAACAATGAAACAATGTTGAAAAAAATATTTTTTTTTACTTTTTTTTTCTGTATCTTCTTGTTTAGGCTTAGTCCTTTGAGCATTTTAAAGCATCATCTTCCCTGAAGTATTTTATAATCATTTAGGTACCAATTATACATTACATATTAAGCTACATATTAAGCAGCTGCCCTCCCAGGTTTAGGACATAAAATGAAGGTGTTCAAAATGGCCCTCCTCCCAGTCAAACCCCAAACTTCATACTGAGAGACATGTTTAGTTCAAAATAAAAAATAAATGAAAGAACTTATTTTGAAGAACTTACAGAGACATATTAATTCCTATGATTCCTCAAAGACTTTATTTCCTTGGTGGTTTTTCCTGGAAGTTACCACCACTAAGGAAGGATTTAGTCATGGTCCTTTTGCTACCTTCTGTAGTAAAGAAGGTAAACCATTGGCAGTGTCTTGTCTGAGGAGTCCCTGTAGGCCACTGATAATCACCAGGCTTTAAAAGCTAAAACAACAGTGGTGGTTTTCATTTTTCAGATACCTAGAACCAAAGTCATTGTAGTGTTCAGCACCTTCATGAAGAAACTGTGATATCCGAAGGAATGGAGACATGATCAGAAGAGAGGAAGCCATGATTCTTCTGCCATTAATTTATTTGTATCTGAAGCTGTCTTGAAAACATTTTATTTCATGAATGAGGCAACTTTAGTGAATGAAACATGTTAAACATTTTATGAAGAATGTTCCTACTTTTGGTCCAGTCTAAGTAAAGCCTCAGTAAAAGCTCTTTGACTTCAGTTTCCCATGGGAATGATATCAGTGCAATAGTTTTCCTCAGATAAATTAATATTTTGAGGTTTTAGAAGGCTATGGTACAAATCCTGTTGCTGCTAGCACCTCTCCACCATTCCAGGTACAGAAAACTTCAGGAAAGGCACAGATGGTGATAGGTGAGAGATGGATCAGTTGTTAAATAAACAGTGAGAGTGCTGAGCAACTGTTCCCTCACCCCAGCAGCACTCATCCTGGACTATGCATGAAGTGAGAATCCCCTGGAGAAAACAGCTCATGTTCCTGGAAGTAAAGGGCTCACAATGTATAAACTCAGGAGGATCCTCATCACCCAGGCCTGCTGATATACTTCTAACCCACTTATCTAAGTGGTATGTAATATTCACCATGGAGAGTAGACATGGTCTTGATGAGGATGAACCTTGATAGCATCTCTATAAAATACTTTTTAGAGGGTTCATACGCATGTGATTTCATTTGAATCAAAATCCTTTTCCAAGTAAAGATAATGCTTTAAAAACAGCTAAGAACCATTTCTTAAAAAAAGCAGTGATATTGGTTTTCATTTCTTTTTTAATGAATATGGAAAAGCTGATATTTTCATTCAAATACATCCTTTTTTTTCTCATTTCCTGCCTTAACCCTGTGGAGCGGGTTGGCCAAGATTCTCCCCATTTAGTGGAGGATCTCTTGGATGACTCTGAGACCAGGATTTGCAAGAACTGATGCCCGAAAGTTAACCAGCTAGTGAAGCTGAAAAGCTGAGAAACTGAAAACTGTAAAAGCAGAAGCAATCTAGCTCAAGAAGTCATAGTTACTCAACTTTCACTTTGCAGCGTCAGTCTTTACTTCCCTGGTTACTTCTCATTATTATGTATTTTCCTAGAGCAAACAGGCCCTATAATTCTATTTTGGTAACTCCTTACATTCCAAAGTAAAACTAAAATTTTGGAGAGCAAATTATTAAGAAATTATTATGTATACTGTACTTGGCATAGCATGTAAAATATAATTGAAAAAAATCTCTGTAGCAAAATCAATTTATTTTTCAACCTGTCATCATGATTTTTAACTAATTTTTGTTACCACTGACAATGGAGCACAGACAGTTAACTGTTAAAAATTTATTAAAAAAGAAAATCACTATACACCATTAATAGGGTCAAGACAGATCCTTCTCTTTGCCATGGCACTGACTTTCACTGAGTGGAGATTAAAAGAGCACATGAATTGGTTGGACCACCTTTAGGCAGACTGCCCCATTGCCAACCATGCAAAGTAGAAAAATAAACAATAAAATATGGTTATTATTTCTGCTGTTCTTCTCTTAAACAGATGACATCAAAGTAAGGGGAAGTAGGAAGTGTCCCACATTAGTCAATCTTGTAGATCAACAAAAGCTTTATTCTATTTGCAATAGTATTCTATTGCAAATTTCCTTTAACCACAGTGGGATTTGCTAAGTATTTTGCTCTTACCTCATCCAAAGAATGGTATTGCAAAAAGTAGGGCAGAAATTCTGAAAGATGGATATCCTGTTTCAATTGGGGTAAGGAAAAGCATGCTGATATAAAGAAATGAAAGCAAGTTATGTGATGATGGATTAGGTCAAGAAAACAATAGTGAAGTGAAACCACAAGTTAGCCTGAAAAAAAAGTTTCTGCCTGGTGTTTTGTTTTATTAAGTTATCTTATTTTAAAAAATGCTCAGTATCTTGTCATATACCTAATTGCTGATCAGTTTTACTGATTTGGAAGACTACTTCAGCTGTCTGTAAGACTCTTCTACTCAAAATTGGATTTCTTGTCGAGAACTTTCATTGTCTTAAACTTTATGTCTTTTCGATTATCTAAAACATTTGATCACAAAACTTTGTTTTAAAGTGCTTTTTCCTCTAGTTTGAACAGTGGCATGATACACTGAAATAAATTTTCTAGTTTAATGAATATATGACTTTTTCAATTGCCCTTCTGAGACATGATTTTGAGGGATCAGCCTTTGTTAGAGGAATGGTCTCTGCCTGCATAAGTGCAAAAATGGTACCCAGTGTGGGGATGTGAAGCATGTGCAGATACTGGAGACAGCATGTGCTGGTACTGAAGACATTTCTCTGTGTGGCAAATTCACGATGCTGCTACCCTGTTCCCCTGCTGTTTCTGATGTCTGATCTCTGTCTTGTGTGTGCTGTGTCCACATTGTCTGCGCAGAGCTTTTGCAGGATCTCTTTCTGGTGCCCTTACCCTGGCTGAGCTCTGCTGCTATGGGAACACACTACCAGCAGAGAAGCAGAATGGCCACCACCACTGCAAATACTCTATTTTCCAGGTATTTTCTGATCTGAGATCTTATTATATCATAGAATCATAGAACGTTAAGGGGTTGGAAGAGACCTTAAAGATCATCTAGTCGCAACCCTGCCTGCCATGGGCAGGGATACCTCCCACTAGACCAGGCTGCTCAAGACCTTATCCAACCTGGCTTTGAACACTGCCAGGGTTGAGGCATCTACAACCTCCCTGGGCAACCTGTTCCAGTGTCTCACTGCCGTCACAGGAAAAAGCTTCCTCCTAATATCTAACCTAAATTTCCCCTCTTTCAATTTGTACCCATTACTCCTTGTCCTATCATGAAGAGTCCCTTTCCAGCTTCCCTGTAGGGCCCCCTGAGACACTGAAAGGCCGCTATGAGGTCTCTACGGAACCTTCTCTTCTCCAGACTGAACAGTCCCAACTTTCTCAGCCTGTCTTCACCAGGGAGGTGCTCCAATCCTCTTATCAACTTGATGGCCCTCCTCTGGACTTGCTCCAACAGTTCCATGTCTTTTTTATATTGGGAACATCAGAACTGGGTGCAATACTCCAGCTGAGGTCTCACCACAACGGAGTAGAGGGGGAGAATCACTGCCTTCGACCTCCTGGCCGCGATCCTTTTGATGCAGCCCGGGATATGGTTCACTTTCTGGGCTGTGAGTGCACGCTGCCGGCTCGTGTTGAGTTTTTCATCATCCATCACCCCAAAGTCCTTCTCCACAGGGCTGCTCTCAATCACTTGTCTGCCCAGCCTGTAGGTGTGCCTGGGAATGCCACAATCCAGGTATAGGACCTTGCACTTTGTTTTGCTGAACTTCATGAGGTTTGCATCGGCCAACCTCTCAAGCCTGTTGACTGCCCTGGACAGCTTGGTACAGTCAGCAAACTTGCCTCTGAGAGTGCCCTCAATCCCACTGTCCGTGTCACTGACAGAAATGCTGAACAGTATCTGCCCCAGTACTGACCCCTGGGGACACTGCTCATCACTGGTCTCCATGTGGACAATGAGATCTTACTGCAACTCCTTGCATGTGGCCATCCAGCGAGTTTTTTATCCACAGAGTTGTCCATCCATCAAATCCATGTTTCTCCAATTTAGAGACATGGATGTCATGCAGGACAGTGTGAAATGCTTTGCATAAGTCCAGGTAGACCATGTCAATTGCTCTGCCTCATCCAGCAATGCTGTAGCCGTCATAGAAAGTCACCAAATTTTTCAGGCATATTTCCCCTTTGTAAAGCCATGTTGGCTGTTACTAATCACTTTTTTTTCCGTGTGCCTTAGCATAGTTTCCAGGAAAATCTGCTCCATGACATTGCCTGGAACAGAGGTGAGACTGACTGGTCTGTAGTTCCCCAGGTCTTCCACTTTCCCCTTTCTAAAAATGGGGTTATTTTTCCTTTTTTCCAGTCATTAGGGACTTCACCTGACTGCCACAATTTTTCAAAAATTATGGATAGTGGCTTAGCAGCTTCATCTGCCAGTTCCCTCAGGATCCGCAGATTAATCTCATCGGGTCCCATGGACTTGTGCACATTCAGGTTCCTTAGATGGTCTCAGACCAGATCCTCTCCTACAGTGGGCTTAGGGTCTTCATTCTCCCAGTCCCTGCATTTGCGTTTCCTGACTTGGAGCGTGGGTAGAGCACTTGCCATCGAAGACTGAGGCATAAAAGTCGTTGAGAATCTCAGCCTTCTCTTTGTCCAGGGTAGCCAGGTCTCCCATTTCCGTCTGGAGATGGCCCACTTTATACCTAGTCTTTTCTTTTTCTTGCAACATATCTATAGAAGCCCTTTCTGTTATCCTTAATATACCTGGCCAGACTGAATTCTAACTGGGCCTTGGCTTCCCTAGCTTTGTCCCTAGCTTCCTGTCCAATTTCCCTATATTCCTCCCAGGCCATCTGTTCTTGTTTCCGCTTCCTGAAAGCTTCTTTTTTTTTGCTCTGAGTTGGCTCAGCAGCTCTTTTCTCATCTGTGGAGGCCTCCTGGCATTTTTGCCTGATTTCCTCCTTGTTAGGATGCATTGCTCCTGAGCTTGAAGGAGGTGATCCTTGAAATTCAGTCAACATTCTTGCACCCCTCTGCCCTCCAGGGCTCTATCCCGTGGGACTATACTCAGTAGGTCCTTGAAGAGGCCAAAGTCTGCTCTCCTGAAGTCAGGGCTTGCTGCGTGCCCTCCTCACTGCCCAGAGGATCTCAAACTCCATCATCTTATGGTCACTGCAGCCAAGGCTGCCTTAGAGTATGACATTCCCCACCAGCTCCTCCCTGTTGGTGAGAACAAGGTCCAGCATAGCGCCTCTTCTTGTTGGCTCCTCAATCACTTGTGTAAGGAAGTTGTCATTGACACATTCAAGGAATCTCCAGGATTCCTTGTGCCTTTCTGTGTTGTCCCTCCAACAGATACTGGGGTGGTTGAAGTTCCCCATGTGGACCAGGGCTTGAGAGCGTGAGGCTGCTCCTACCTGCCTATTGAGGGCTTAATCCACACCATCCTCCTGATCACGTGGCCTGTAGCAGATTCCCACTCTAACATCCCCTGTCCCTGCCCTCCCCTTAAGCTTGACCTCCAAGCTCTTGGCTGTCTCCTCATCCTTCCCCAGGCAGAGTTCCATATTCTTCAGCTGGTCATTGACATAGAGGGCTACATCCCCTCCTTATCTCCATAGCCTGTCTTTCCTAAAAAAGCCTAAACCCTTCCATTCCAATGCTCCAGTCACAGGAGGCATCCCAACGTGTCTCCATGATGCCAGTGACACCATGCCTGTGCAGATGTGCGCCTCTCTAGTTCCTCTTGTTTGTTCCCTGTGTATAGGCTTCTGAGCTGGGCCCTGTATAGAGCCGACTGGCTGGCTGGAGTATCTGGAATGCCTTTGCACTCTTCCTGGCATCCATTACAGGTGTTGGCATCCAGCTGGTAGGATTGGGATGGATAGGTGCCTTCCCCTGACAAATCTATTTTACAACCCCCTTCGCTAGTCTGTAAAGTCCCCGACCAAAGATACGTTTTCCCTTCTTTGTCAGATGGACCCCATCAGCATCCAGTAAACCAGGCTTGGCAAAGCAAGTCCTGTGGTCTGAGTAACCAAATCCCTGACTACGGAACCATTGCTCTAATCATTTGTTGACCCGCCAGATTCATCTGTCCTGAGATTTGGAGGATTGATGAAAAAATGACTGGAGCTTCAGAGCCCTTTTCTTCTCCCGGGGCTCTGTAGTCCCTCTTCCCAGACTGCTGCCAGCTATATTGCCAGCTCCCAACTTGGAACACTAATATTGTGTAATAATCAGTGAGTTTGACTAGACTTGCCAGCTTTTCGGTAAAGTCCCTGATCCAGGCTCCCGGTAGGCAACATACCTCCCCTGAAAGAGGGTCAGGCTGACAGATGAGTGCCTAATATAATATATTTTTTATATATGTAAAGTAATAGATTTATTAATTATATGTATAATAATATATAAAGCATATAATGTAACAACAATATATTGTACATGAATATAAATTATATGTTACAATAACTTGTATATGTATTAAAAATGTGTATTTCAACAAACCATTTCCTCTTTATACTGTAAGCACATATCCTGCAATTGCAATGATGGTTTCAGGCATGACTGGCATTTGATGAAACTTTTCATGGAATTATGAAACTGGTACTGGAAAAATTTTAATTTGGGAATTTCCCTAAACATCAGAGAACAAGAGCCTACATCAGATCTCAGTAAAACCCACTGAAGAATTTGCATACATTTGTAGAGGAAATAACAGTACAGTGCAACAAGTATGACTCCAATGGCTCTTCCATCATCACAATTTCATGTTTTCCACGACTCATTAAAAAAAACCCAAAGGGCCTCTTTTAAACCACACTAGTCTTAAACATCCATGAAGTTTAAGCAGATGATTGCTCTAGAGAGCGGCAAGAGAAAAACCTATGTGTAAGGTGTGTTCTGGCATTGGTGAGGGGCACAGATGGATCATGCTTACTAGCAGGTATCCCCAGGAGTAGTGGTATCTGACCAGAGTCAATTAAGCTACAGAGACCTCTAGTTTTTGTCGGCACTGGTGCCAGCACAGAGGCTGTCCCCAGATCACAGCAGAAACCATTTGTCATGGTCCTGTAATATTAAGGACAGGCATAGTTCTCAGAAGGATATGAGAGGAAGAACATTTTGATGCTAAAAGTGCTCACATGAGTCTGTCTAGGAATCAGACATCCAGTCACAGCTCTGAACCTCGAGTCACTCTTGAACACTCGAGTCACTCTTGAACTCTCAAGTCACACTTGAACAATTGAGTCACACTTGAGTCACGTTTGAACTTTGCAAGGAACAGTGTGTGTGTGTGTCTGTTCATTTTTAGATATCACCTGATTATTTTTTTTCTGCCAAGTACTGTACGCAGGAAATAGTTTTCTTTGATAAGATCCTCGTTTAAAAACCTAAGTATGACTTTATTTTCAATCCATTGTAATTTCCCCTTTTGTTATTTAAATAATTTGTTACATTGGTATAGTTTGTCTTTCACATTTATGACCCAAATGTAATAAAAATATCATCTGAATGTAAAAGAAGTATTAGACAGAGGAACCTGTTTTCTGTGTTTTAGAGAACATTGAAGGATTACATAAGAAGTGATAATCTTTAAATTTTGAAAAATAATGTGACTTGGGAAAAAAAATCACACTTAAGGAGTTAAATGTCAGTGCACGAAAAAGAAAAATAGTGCCTAAACATTAACATAATTGATTGTGTTTTATTTAATTGATGAAAATCCCATTCCTTTACCAAAGAGGCCATGCCCACATACACACTTTACAAAGTTTACTTTACTTTTCTCCTCTTTTAACAAGTGGCTTCACAAAAGCTGCTGCAAGTCTAATGTGGAACTGTACTGGCACTTGAAGAACAAGTTAACTGATTCAATGCATTGTTTATCTCACTCAGTTATGGGTCTGGGGTGTACTGGTGAGATTTAGAAATGGATCTGGGAAAAGCATCAGGACTAAGTGCAAAGCTGTGCACAGCAAAGAGGAATTCTGTATTGCAGAGGGTCCCAGTTGGGCTCATTCCCATGAGTGACCCCTTTGCTCAGCAGTGGACCCTAAAGGAACTATTGCCCCTGTTACTCCAAAGATAGTCCCACTAAACTGCATTCCTGTGACAGCCTATTGTCTTCAGTTGACAAAATATTTAAGGTTGATTCTTACATTTTGTTGAAAGAGAGACTATGTTCTCCTTGAACCTAGCTGTATTGGACTAAAAGAAGACCATCCTGATGCCACATACAGTGTGTGAAACCCGAGGTCTCAGCACTGACTCTTCCCACAAGCTTTCCACTTGGCCCCAGCCAACAATGTCTCCCTCTCTGCTCTGCTGTTCAGGTAAAGGCAATGAAAAGAAAACTGGCAGAAGTAGTTTACTACATTAAACAAGAAATAAAACCTCTCAATATCTTAATGAGGACACACAGATACAATTACCTGATGCTTCATCTAATCCAGATTATTAGTGTATATATCTACCAAAATTGTCTGGGATGGTCTGTAGAAGCAGGCCTAGATAAAGCATAGATGAAGTCTTTCAACTGGTTTATGTGGTGCAAAGGAAACAATGTGTATTAAAAATGTTTTTGAGACTCAGAGCTTGCTATCTTGCCCTTCTCTTATCCCAGAACCAGGCATCTCATCAGGTGAGATGAGACATGATTTGTCTTTGAACAATCTATGTTCCTAATCGTCCATGACTTTCATGTGGCTGGAAATGATTTACAAGAGGACTTGCTCCATAACCTTCCCTGGACCTAAGACAAAGCTCTTCAGCCTGCGTTTCCCTGGAATGAAGATAGCCATGATGTGATTTTTCTAAACATTAGGAATCTCCCCCAGTCACATTGACCTTTCGAAGATGAGAGAGAGGGGCCACACAGTAACAACCTCCTGTCTGATTCTGTGGACTTCTGCCTGTGCAATTGGCTCCAATACTCCAGTCCTCAGCTGGGAGCATCTCTTTTTCCTGCTGAGGCCCTCAGTGCGCTTATAGGCTGCAATTGCCTTGACCCCTCTCATTGGGACCTCCACCCACACACCCGCTGATCATGGGACCAGGAGAGATCTCTTAAGTGCAGGCCCAGGCTATGAGTCCCTTCCTGAGCTATATTGCAACTGTAGGACCTATTCAGTCCTGTTTTGTGGTGGTCATGAGTAATTATTTGGATTTCCTGAGTTGACCTGGGATCTGAGTTGTTACCTGATGATCATGGGATAGGGCCTGTTGCTGTTAGTGTTCCTGCTCAGGGGCTGCAGGACAGCCCTCCCCTTGCTGCCTCCTGACATACTCCCACAGACTAGGCACTGGGATCAGGGAAATTGGAGACCAGACGGCAGATCTTACTGTTGCAATCTAAGGCCAGAAAGGAAAGCGCTGGATACTTCTGCCTACTCTCTGTCTTTGTAACTATGTTCCCTGTCCCACTATACAGCATGCCTGTGTTTTCCTTTGATTCCTTTTTGCTGCCAGTGTGCTTACAGAAGACCCTCTTGCTGACCAACACGACCTCTTATGTGTTCTAACCTAGATGAGCTTTGGCCTTCATAGCTTCAATCCTGTGAATTCAAGCAAAGTTTCAATATTCCTCCTGGGCAGCATGTCTCTGCATCTACCATCTGTGTGCCTTTCTTTTGCATTTGAGCTCAGCCAGGAGCTGTCTGACTCTTTCATGGGCCCCTTATCCCATGTTTGGTTCCCTCATATCAGAATGGGCTTTAATTAGTTCAGAACTCTCCTCAATTCTCATCAAGGTTAATTGGGAGCTCTGGACTAATTTCAGTGCAAGCCAAGTTTATTTCCAGGCTTTCCCATAAATTATATGCCCCTTGCTGAGCAGAGACTGGAACATGTGAGAGATCAGTTCACTAAAAAAGATATTATGAGATGGTAAAAGAACTAGTGGTAAACAGAACTATCAGTGCAAAAACATAGTATGGGTTATCAGCGTGATTCCTATGGTTAAAACGCTAGTCTTACCCAATGCTGTCTCTTCTAATCCACAAGGAGAGCTGCAATGTATGTTATTATACACAGGGAATATTGTAGGTTTTCAGTAGTTTCAGTCCCTTCATCCTCTTTTGGGCGGAAAGGGACCTGGGGGTGCTGATCGACAGGAGGCTGAACATGAGCCAGCAGTGTGCCCAGGTGGCCAAGAAGGCCAATGGCATCCTGGCCTGCATCAGGAATGGTGTGGCCAGCAGGAGCAGGGAAGTGATCCTTCCCCTGTACTCAGTGCTGGTGAGGTCACACCTCGAGTATTGTGTTCAGCTCTGGGCCCCTCAGTTCAGGAAGGATATTGAGGTCCTGGAGCAGGTCCAGAGAAGAGCAACGAGGCTGGTGAAGGGACTTGAGCACAAGTCCTGTGAGGAGAGGCTGAGGGAGCTGGGGTTGTTTAGTCTGGAGAAGAGAAGGCTTAGAGGTGACCTCATCACTCTCTTCAACTACCTGAAGGGAGGTTATAGCCAGGTGGGGGTTGGTCTCTTCTCCCAGGCAACCAACAATAGGACAAGGGGACGTGGGCCCAAGCTCTGCCAGGGGAGGTTTAGGTTAGATGTTAGGAAGAAATTCTTTACAGAGAGGGTAATCAGGCATTGGAATAGCCTACCCAGAGAGGTGGTGGATTCACCATCCCTGGAGGTTTTTAAAAAGAGATTGGACGTGGCCCTTAGTACCATGATATAGTAATTGGAGTTGGATCAGGAGTAGGACTTGATGATCTTGGAGGTCTTTTCCAACCCAATCTATTCTATGATTCTATGATTCTATGATTCTCTAACACAAACCCAAATGTTGCTAGCCATAGGGCCAGTTCCCATCACACGTCATGGGCTGGGATAGCTCTCTTGAATATAGCTGAGGGTGGCAGGAGCTTGAGCAGGGTTGCATGGTCCCTGCTGCCTGTCTCTGCATGCGGTGGCGGCCAGTTGGCATGCTCAGGATGCAGCTGTGCAGTGGCTCTGCTGCATGCCAA
This sequence comes from Lepidothrix coronata, assembly GCF_001604755.1. Classification (NCBI taxonomy): domain Eukaryota; kingdom Metazoa; phylum Chordata; class Aves; order Passeriformes; family Pipridae; genus Lepidothrix; species Lepidothrix coronata. Next base: position 1,921,154 of record NW_016690286.1, on the reverse strand, counting down.
GTCCCTGCTGGGGCTCTACAGTGCTCACTGGGGAGCAAGGGCTTCCAACTCTCTTCTCCCAGGTACAGACCTTGTGCAGCTGATGTAGCTCATCCTTGGGTGTTTACAGGAGCAGCTGCTTGCTCTTTGCTGGACCAGTCTGTGGACCATGGCAATGTAGTGTTTGCAAGGGCTTCGTCAAAAGCTTGTTACAAGTTACTAACTGATGAGGCAGCTGGCTTGCTGAGCCTTAGTATAGCTTTACACAAATCCTAACCCATAATCAAGATTTAATGTGAACCTTTATGGGAGAAGCCCTTATTGTAAGAAAGATGAGGTGAGATTGATTTCCTGCCCATCTCCTGTTGCAATGAAGTCCCCCCAGTTCTGAAAACACTGAGCCTGACCCAGTCCTTTTTTTTATGGGGAAAAAATCCCCATGTTTTACAGCAATCTATATACCACCACATCTTTTCAACAAGAAGTATTTTGACATCAGAGAAAACTAGTGGTTACAGAAAACATGAACCCTTCTGGTTTGGGAGCAACAGCAGCATGTGATGTGCTTGGCTGTGTTCAGAAGAGGGGATTGGGAAAATGACTGATTTCACATATTTGCTTTACACCAGTTTATGGGCATGGTGCAGACTAGTGACTCTCACGTCCACACAATGGTGTTCTCAGGGATTCCTGGACAATGCCTCAGGTGTCAGCTAAGTAGAACTGGGAATACTAAGAAGTTGCATCAGGCCAAATTTGTGCACAGCTGAAAGGTGATAAAGCAACCGGGAATAAGGGCAAAACAGGTTTTATTTAATTGAAATAATGTTGAACAGATGCTTTTGATTGCTTATAGTGAATTCCATGGAAATACTTTTCGTTTGTTATTAGCCCAATTTGTGTGAATAACAGCTATTTAAAGAAAAAATAAAGAATTAAAAAAAAACTTCTTATAATCTATTAAAAAATCTCTCAGGGGATTTGAAGAGGTAATATGTACTTAATGGAGGGACTAAAAATACCAGTGCATGTAATTATGGCAGGAAAAAATTCCCAAAGCTGATTTGCAGACCATCTCCAAAATAGTAGGCAGTAAGGCACCCTTACTGAGAGGTGGGAAATGGAGGAGAACAGGTTTTATATTACATCCTTCACATGCCTTCTGACAGGGCCCTTCCAGCCCCACTCCTCATGGGGTCATGGGCTTTCTTTTAACCCATCCAGGTAAGAGGACCCATCCGTTGAACAGATGGCTAATACAGCCAGCATTTCCACTTACTGTCAGCATTGGCTCTGTGGCAGCTGCTTCCCAGTCCCACCACACCTGGAGCTCCAGACTTTTTCTCTTTTTTCCCAACCCTGAAGGTCCGTGGTGCCATAGCTAAAGAACCCAGCAACTGTCAGAGGAGCAGTCTTTCAATTATTTGTTTGAGAACTTATTTCTTGAAATATGTTTCTTATGCCTCGGTCTAGAATATTGCTGTGGCTGGAAGGCATCACCCCTGTCTGGTTGTTTGACTTAACCACCGGATGAGTCCTTGGTAGTGCTTGATGACAGGTGTATTCTGGTGGCAGCTTCTAAATCAGAAGACATATTCAGCCACCCAAGCTACA